>NC_057797.1:386521934-386719290 GCF_018294505.1 Triticum aestivum
AACTACTTGGTCAAGTCAACCATGGTGGAGGATCGGTTGCAATTCTTGACTTGTTTTCGTTCTTTCTCTTTCATATCCAAGTTTAGATGCTGAAATTTGCAGCAGCAAAGTCTAAATTCAGAGGAGATGCAAGCGAATATCCCTTGTACTGTTGCACGTACAACAAGTAACCAACGGGAAGTCATGTACCTCCACAGTGCTAGAGATTGCAAATTCCAACCACTAACTTTGTCTCAATAATTGAATTAATGATGTGGTCAGAGACGCTGAAATATGGAATTTCGCCTCAAATATTTTCAACTCCTGGGAAATCTATATGAAATCACCAATTATGGCGTTTAGCATGTTGTATAACATTCGAATATCTCACATATAAATATGATAGTATGACGTACTTTTTAAATGAAAATACAAGCCTGAGATTGTACATGCTCCTACTCCCTCCATTCCACAATGTAGTGCTTCCTCTATCTACGTGCTTCAACTTTGACCGTAAATTTAACTACCAAGACCGATTGCGGTGGGAGCAAAAATTATATCAGTGAATTCGTATTCGAAAGAAGTTTTCAATTATATAATTTTTTCTTCCGCCGCAGTTGGTCTTGTTGGTTAAATTTACGGTCAAAGTTGAACCTCGGAAAGCGCGGGCGCACTATATTTTGGAATGGAGGAAGTACTTACTAGTTTTAATTAATGATGATGCGGTTGTCTAATCCCATTATCTGCCCGGTCTTTAATTTGAAACTAGTACTATGTCGTTGTAGGTTAGCTGTATGCTCTTGCATAACAACAGATAGCTAATCATCCTAGGTCACTAGACTAGCATCCATGTGTCCCTTGGTTGTACGGACAAGGCGGTGACATATAATCCCTCTGTTGTAAATTTTTTGTCTTTGATTCGTCTAGATACGAATGTATCTAATATTAAAATATGATTTAATACATCTATATTTAGATAAATTTAAGACAAGAATTTTGAGACGAAGAAAGTACTAACAAGATAAATAACTAAGGGAGACAAAGAGAATAAAGCTAAAATTAAGGGAAACAAAGAGACGTGTCCCTTGGTTGTACGGACAAGGCTGTTCACTTCCCAACCACCCATTTGTTTATAAGTATTTGCACATTAAAAGGCCAATCTGATAGCATAGAGATGGATAATTAAAGGAAACAAAGAGAACCGACCCGACATCAATTACAAGATATACTACTCCCTCTGTTTCTAAATATAAGTCTTTCTAGAGATTCTACTATGAACTACATACGGAGCAAAACGAGTGAATCTACACTTTAAAATATGTCTATATACATCCGTATGTAGTTTGTAGTAGAATCTCTACTACCTAAAAGAACCGTAAGGTTCCATCTCCCCTCTTACGTCCTCCCACCCCTTCGTCCATCCTCTCCCACCCGACAGCGATTTCCCTCTCCTCCCTGTCAATATTTGGTAATTCAATGAATTACGGATGGCAATTAATACCTTATTTGGTAATGCATATATAACACAATCAATAAAGATCAATCACGGACGGTATCTCTCCTATTCTTTCCTTTTAACTGTTCAGTTTCCCTCTACCTTGGCTCCCTCGATCCTCTCCTTTATTCACTCCTCCCAGCCGCGAGCCGCTAGATGCCTAGCCCCCCCTCTCTCGCCTTGCTCGACTAGATCCGTCATGGGTGCATCAAGTCAATCGTGGTGGGGAGATAGAGAGGGGGCCGCCTCGAGTAGAGGAGAGGTCGCCGTTGAGGGAAGGAGAGGATGCGGGAGGCAGGTCGCCGTAGGGGGAAGAAGAGGACGCGGGAGGAAGGTCGCTGGCCGAGGTAGAGATCCGGCAGCTCTTCGTAGAGCGATGCAGCCAAGGTGCTTGACCACGCGCTGGTGTGCGTTGCGGCGCCGATGCACGTACGCACTTTTGCTCGTACCAAGGCGGCAGGGAGGGGAGGGAATAGGGGTGTAGCGCTCGATCTGGGAAGGAGATGAGTAGATGCGGCATCGACGGAGCGACACGACGATGGTAACCGAAGGAGAAGAATGGAAGAATTGATAGTGTTTTCAACTTTTTATTCATCCTTTGACAGTGTACATATACAGGAGGCAGTCATGCCTTTGTCCACTAACCACTAAAGCTAAACTCTAGCTAACAGCCCTGGAGACTAGGTAGGCAATCGTGTGCAGACCGTTGAAGCTGCTCCTGAAGATGCATTCCAACAGTGACGATCAGGGGAGACCTGCGTAAGATATGCAATTTTGCCGCTACGCTGTTGCGCTTCTATTCGTCCTACCATTTGATCCACGTTGAACATAACCTCACACCTCTATTTCCCCTGAGGCCAATATTCAGAATCCTCCCTCCATATGAAATCCTTTGATACGATATTTTATGTAGATATTGGAATTTCCACTGCCAAACTTGTTATCTGAAAATATCACTTAACCATTGGACCCTCCTTCCAGAGTAGATCGTGGTTGGCCTCCATGCAATATAGCTTTTGTTAGCTTGTTTCATTAATGATTTTTGCTTGCCATTCGGATTCACGGGAACCATGAAAGCATGAAGGGAACCTGAAGTCAAAATTCCAGGCTTTTTTCACGTGTTTAGTTCATGCATTCTGGTGATCCGTAATCTGGGTGTGTTGCTGTGAATAACTTACACTGATCCATGACAATTGTGTAATATTTCCTCTGAAAGGGCCTTGATGTATTTCACATCAGCGGAAAAGTTTACTGTCGTGTGATCAGACTGTACAATTTTCCAAACAATAGTATGCTTTGTTTTTCATTTTTTAATGCCTGAAACTCAGTTTCAGTATCCTCTCAACTTGACAGTAGTTTCATTATATTAGGGTGGAGTTAGCACTTGATCACCAATGACTTTTCCTCATAGAAGGAAGTTTTAGTACTTATTTACCAAATCAGAGTTTGTAATCCATGCTGTGTGTTAAGTGCTTTTACATTTTGAAATATTAATGTGTTTTAGAAGGTTCGTCCTCCATCGATATTATGCAGCTCATGGGCAGGATACAAAATCTTCACCTAAGAAAAACAATTGCTTTCATCGGCATACCAGGATATATTCTATAGTGGATTACACCTATGATGCACATGCACTTCCGAGAACCCCCACCCCCACCGATTTTCCTTCGCCTTCCACTGATTTTCCTCCCCATTCCACCGGGTTTTTTCTCTCTTACTAGTTTATTCCTCTGCTTGTCATGCCCGTGAAATCCCAGTGTATCTCAAATGTAGTATGGTAATTACGGTAATCAATCAATTCACATATGGTAAGGCCATAAACTCACGAAAATCTCATATATGGCAATTATGGTAATCAATCAATTCACGTATGGCAAGGTTATAAATTTGCGGAAACCAAATAATCAATTGTGGTGTTATCTAGATGTGCTTCATACCTACCAGAAATCGTGAGTTTCTGCTAGAATTGTTTACGTTGAGCTTGATGTTATATTACTGGAATATATATAGCCCCGTTGCAGCACGGGCAAATAGCTAGTCTCTAAAAAGACTTATATTTAGGAACGGAGGAAATATATGGAGAGTGATATATATATATCACCGAATAAATTCGAGACCGCATTGGTTGGCTGGTCTATCTACCCCTGAAACAAAGTCGGATGCTCGACAACAAAGCCGTGGCAAAACGGCAAAATGGAATCTTATTATTTTTTCCGTTTACTAGGAGAGACACGTAGCCACAATCCTAACTTCTTCTAACGGGTTTGCTATTTAACAATCAAGTGTTTTTCAATTCGTCAACATTCAAATTTGTGTCCGTCCGTTCTTGCGCGGAGATTTGCGCTGGTTTTCCTTTTTTTCTTCGTGTTGGTGCCCTGTTTACTCCGGTTTGTTTTCTTTTACCGGGTTCGGTTTTTCTTTGTCTCAACCCGTGACGGCGCCCGTCCTATTGGTTTTTGTCCTGTTTGAATTTTAGAGTGGGTGTCGTTCCCCTTTCCTTTGGTCATTCTGTTTCGATAAGGCTGAGGAGAAACCTCGAGCGGCGGTGGAGAGGAGGCGAGGAATAGCTCGAGGGGTGGCGGAGAGGAGGCGATTCATGGTGATTCCGAGCTATTCCACCATTGGATTTTGATCTCTCCCCCCTTTCTCTTCGCTCCTCAGCTGCCATTGTTGGTTCCCCTTGTCTCTCGCGTTTCCCGTCCCGTAGTTCCAGATCTAGGTGAGTTTCGTGGTCGTGGTTTGTGGATCGTATGTTTGCTGTTGTTCGTGGATCTGTGATAGGTGCTGCCATGTTGTTCTAGTCCGTCCAATTTCCCCACTCCATTCTGCTCGCCTGAGTTGTGTAGGAGCTTGTAGTTGTGGGTTCTAGGTCTGTAGTTGTGTAGGAGGTTGTAGTTGCGGATTCTAGGAGCTTTGTGGTTGTTTTTCTCCCCTGATTGTAGGTGTGTTAGGCTTTAGTTTTTGTTTTATTTTGTGTTGTGGTGGAGGTACACGTACTGGTAGTTGCAGTGGTGTCTGTCCCCTTGCTGTTAGACGATAGTTGTAGGTGGCTGGTCATGACTCCCCCCCCCCCCCGCCGGCAGCTGAGGTGTGACTGAATGTGTGTTTCAAGAATTCCCTCCCCGCCCCCCCCCCCCCCGACTGGTGTTTTCCACTGAAATTTCTAGTCGAATTTCAGTTTCCTTTATATTTTTAGTGTATTTTGTAGTCTATTATCAATGTACTTACCTTGTAACTATGTAATTATTCGGTAATATCAGTGTATTTATAGTCTAATATCAGTGCATTTACATATCAGTGTACTAACTATGTAATTACACTGTAGTATCAGTGTACTTACACTGTAAATCACAGTGTAATTTCAGGTTAATTTTACACTGCAATCCTAGTGATTTCAGCATGTGGTTAGTTAGTCATGTAAGTGGATCTCTCTGTATTGTAGCTCAAATTACTGTGGATCTTACCCATTTCAGTGTAACTACTGTAATATGTTTCCAGAACCTTATGGTCCCTGCTTTCACAGTGTGATACTCCCATTTTACAATGTAATTCTCCCATATTTTTTGTAATTACTGTGTAATATGTTACTAGTAGTATGATTGTGTAATTTACAGTGTTATACTCCCATATTTACAGTGTAATTCTCATAATTCTCCCATGTTCGTAATTACTGTGTAATCTGTCCTAGTAGTATTGTGTAATTTACAGTGTAGTACTTCCAAATACTGCCAGAATTACAATGTAACTTTCCTCCTAGAATTACTGTGTAATTTATCATCCAATTACAGTGTAATTTGTCGTATCAGTGTTGTGTAATTTTCTCTCTGATTCCAGTGTAAATCCTGATTACAATGTGCTAAGATATGCAAGTTTTTTCAGTGTATTCATGCCATAGAATCACTGTGTAATTTGTCCTAGCAGTTACACAGTAATTTAGCCCAACTACTCATGTATTTTACACTGTATATGCCCAGATTTATAGTGCATATGCACTAGAATCACTGTCTAGTATGCCCAGATTTACAGTGTAATTATGCCCAGATTTACCTATTTTTTAGTGTAATGTTCATGCTTTAGCTCTGTAATTTTCCGTTTTTTTAGCTTCAGAAAGTCGCTCACCAGGACGTTCCGTTAGTGTCATCTTTTGAGAATGCAGATCCTATCTGTGAACCATTCGTGTCTAATGACTTTGCGGAAGATGGATCATATCCAATGTCTACGGTAGTTATATTTCTGTTATTTTTTTCTAGTTATATTTTCTTTTTGAGTTTATGTAATCAGTTTATTTATTTTGGCTTGTTGTCTTTTTCCTTTTTTCAGGAACTTTCTGGTGATGAAGGAGCCTTTGACAAAGCTCTTTTCAAGTTCTATGTTAATCAAGTTGGTTATCTATTTTCTTTTTTTTGTTCTTTGTTGTTTTATGTTGTTGGTTATTTTCTCTTGTTGAGGTGACTTTTGGCTTTATGTTTTTTCAGAAAGTAATCACCGAAGAGGAAGTTATCATCTGCTGGTAGAAGAAATGTGGTTAGTCCTTGTCCTCTTGCCATGATGCTCTCGTTCAGTATTAGCTTGTTCATCTTATTATTTACTTTTTTGAGTGCACTTCTTTGATATCTGTTTCCTTTTTATTTGTGGTAGAGGCAGAGGCGGTCTACTGATTTCCCTACTTGTCCCTCCTTTTTCACTCATGACCATCACCACTTTACAATCTGTCTTTGCAATGACTGTTGTCTTTCTCATAGGGACTATGCAATCTTTGTCCGCTTCCTTCCTCTTGCTCCACTTATTGCACTTCATAGTTATTCTTGTCACCTCATTGTTCCTTTTTTGCTTGTTGTTCTTGATGCTGCTACTGTAGCCACTGAGAATCCAACAACTTTGGAGTAGAAATTGATATATTCCTGGCCTTCTTCCTTTGTTTTGAACTGCATGCCTATGTGTGGCTTGAAGTTGCTGCTAGTGTTCATTAGATTGCCCTCTGATGCAGCCTCTTGCTCATTTTGCAGGAATCTCTCAATGTCTTATTCGTCGAGGTATTCATTGTCATCTTGTTCATGTGAGTGCTCTGATCCTGGTATTTCCGTTTCTTCATTGTTCTGGCAACTGTTGTTTTCTCTTGTTGCTGCTGAACTGGGGTCATCATCTTCAGCCACCTGCATTCTTAGCAATTTGCTTCAGTATTTTATTTCTTACTAGTTTTAACTTCTATGATATGTATATTTGTTACTGAATTTTGGTCTTTTACCTGTTCCAGATTCATGGTGCCAAAAAGGTCTGCATGCCAGGGGTTTTGTTCTGTTGCACCTTCTTCGGTTGATGTAGTTTCAGTTTCCATTTCGTCGAATGTCTGCAGAATAGTACTAAAGCTGTAAGTAGCTCTCTTATTCTTGTCATATCATGATAGTTTATCCAAATTTTTGTCACTTACTGTTATGAGTTCTGTTACTCGGTGCACCTCCATTTGCTGAATGTACCTGTAAGAAACATGATCATAAAATATAATTATTGTTGTATTATCACAACAAATGAAACCCATCTCTTTTCCAAGAAGCTGTAAAAGTAGTACTGTTTTCATAAGAATATTTTTCTTACCTTGTATATAATGTCTGGGTGTAGGAGCGCAGTAAAAGAAAATGATTCCTGCAGTTTTTGTGTGTGTCAGATTTTGTTTTTCATGTACTTGGCATTCTCTTTTAAGTTTTTGACATCTAGTGGTACTTACATTTAGGATAAGATCTTCCTGTGACATTGACAGTAGTTCGTCTTCTGTTATTGTCCTTGTCATGTCCCCATCTGCATTTTTTGGAAAAGAAATGTGTGTTAGTACAACAAACATATGTATAGTCCAAAGGAATTACAGTGTAATTCCTGTAATCTCTAGTACAGTCCAAAGAATTTACACTGTAATTCTAGGGGGATGTCCCCATCTGTCGATGAATTACAGTATAATTCGGAAAGTTTCTGCTAGTGTAAAAATTGTGTTACATCCCATTTCCCCATTTCCCTCTGTAATTCATTGGCAGTTTTACATTGTAATTCGTTTTGAATTTTTACCCTGTACACTTTAACACTGCCAATTACTATAATTGCTACGGGATTTACACTGTAATTATTGTTGTATTGCAGTTTATTCCATAGGTAGTTCAGTGTAAGTTGATAATTTTCACTGTATTTCATTGGTAGTTACACTCTAAGTTTGTTACCATTTTAGTCAGTACCCAGTTTTTCAGTGTAAGTTGGCATGGTTTTGCTACTGGCCTGTCTATTGTCATTTCAGGCATAATGTGTTGTTGCCGTGTAATTTCTTCATCTATGCAAGTTTTTTCTACTGCTACTGATCAACTATTTGCAGAGTATTAAGTTTGCTCTACTATTGTTGTTTCTTATCCTGGTATCTAGTTTCTCTGATAAGGCACGCAACCAACAGGTTCGTTTTTGGCAGATATTTCCTTGTAAGAGAGGTGAAGCTGGTGAAGAAATGAAATACAAGGGGGTAGCAGTAGATTTGTTTCTGACCCATTGATCGTCCTGGGATTTCCAAAATTGTGTGGATGTTGTACGTCCTTGTTGCTCTTCAGGTACAGCTTCTTCTCCAGGTTCACACCCCTCTCCCATGGCTGCCTTCCTGGCATGACTTTGATCTGCAATTTATTCTTCTCCCTTCCCTTCTTCCATGGCCGCCAGCCCTAATTTTGTTTCTGTGTGCTGTGTGTTTGGTGAGATTTATGATGTTATGTAGGAGGGGTGGAGAGGGGTTTCCCTTCCTTTTCCATGCGTAACAAGTTGATGGCAAGCAGGGAAGTTGTGGCCAGTTGTTAGTTGTAGTCCACCGAGGGTTTGGTGGGGCTAGATTGCTGGAAAGCGGGTCAGGGTTTTACCCGACCCGTTTTTGCTGAAATACAGAAAATAAAGTGGCTGGTGGGAGGGTTTTTTGGGACATACATGTGTCATCTGTTTATTTGCTACGAAATTTGAATGTTGTCAAATTGAAAAATAGTCGAATGTCAAATAGACAGTCCCTATTCTAATGGTATTTTTTCTAGAAAAAGGGAAATATTTCTGACCACTACATAATTACGATGCACACAACCATACATTATTAATGCTCGAGTGACTAGCTCCAGCATCAGAGTATACAAAAAGAACATCGTATAAAAGTAGCCACAATCGGCGAAAATTAGAAAATATGCCTACAAATAGCCTACTATTGACCGCCATCCAAACTTATATGTATCTCGTGCTATCATCCCCCATTAGTTGCATCCAGATTTCGCCATTCTAACCAGGGGTAAGTTGTAATATGTGTTACTTGTTGCAATGCACATCTCAAACTTTGACTACGAAAAATTCATAGGAATAAAATTGGTACACATTATTATTTTTAGTTGGAATTGATACAGAATGTTGTTATTTTTCTTTAACAAAAGTGCTCGCGGAAAAATATACAAGCAAAAAAAGTGTTCCTGTGAAAGTTTAGCTATTTGATAATGACACATTACTCCTGACTCTTTAGATGTTGGATCATACATGAGTGGTAGGGGGTTATGGATCTTGCGCCATATGTATAGGTGTTTCCTTTGGGTATAAACCATATCTTGGCTTTTCTCTCGTATTGCTTGTGTTCTTGTTGCGGCAGTGGTGATCAGGATAAACACTACTGAAACTGGCCTGAAGGTCGAAGGCGGATGGTTGAAGAAGGGGATGGTGGTGCAATTTCTTCCACAACTTCCTTTAGGGTTTCTCTTGTCGATATGACTTGCTCCGCTGCTGGAATTTCGGGCCGGAGGTCACCCATTCGGAGCTCGGGCATCAGGCATTAATTACTTCTTTCTTAGAGTCAGGTGTGAGTTGAATTTGTTTTATTTCTAATGAGGCTTTGGGTCATTCGAGGACATTCCCCTCTTATCCTCATGGCTTGCAAAAGCATGTTGTGAAATAAACAAAATTGAAAGATACTGGATATGCTGAAATTTAGGACTTGAATACATTGTTATAACATCAATCAATCAATCAATCAATTAATGATGATTCATAGATGGATAATGGTGTCATAAACTCATAATGCCTTAGCTCAATTCAGTTAGAGGCTCCTAATGCACAAGGCATTGAACAGAGTTTTAAGTAATCGGTCGGCTAGTTCAAGTGTAACATAGCCTGATAGCATCTACGCCCATCACCCAATTCCCTTTTGTCGAAGCAAGGTTAATTGCAATGCAACACACAGTTGGGCGTGAACAGTTGGATGAATTGGCATGACTCAAGCAGACAACTGGGTGGAATAATCAGAGGTTCATATGAAAGTTCTAAGACAACAATAGCGCCAAAAGATGCAAAACCAATATGCATGTTGTAGAGATAAATTTTTTGTGCATAATCATCTATATCATGTTTTCCCGTCTTGTTGCGTGATTGTGCCAACTTCCAATTTCAATATCTACATTTCAGATTGTAGGAAAGAGGTACACACATGAAAAGTTTGAAGTAATATTGTAGTGATCACAATGGGAAAATTAGCACTTCAGCGACTTAACCTCAACAATGCATGCCCCGACTAATATAAAAATTCAATAAAATATATTGCAAGCTTATTAACTGCACAATGGTCAAGACAAGACATCAATGTTTACAAAGCATCCTGAGTATTTCCTGATGCGGAGCATTCTACGGACATCACCATGTCAAAAGTCTGTTTGGCAAGTGACACGTGCGACATCCACTTCACATACATAAAGATGAATCATCTCCTTTACACATGCTCACTTGGCCCTTCAAGGATGGTATATTACTTGACACTTCTCCCGTGTGCATGCGTAGGTATTGTCGGAGCTTCATGGATGATGAGGAGGAGTTCAAACGCCAGGGAACAACTACACCGTCCATGAGGTGATCATGGAAGCGATGATGGAAGAAGACGGAGTTGCTGAAGTTACAGCGGCCGGACATCCGGCACCTGTGCAGAAGAGGAATGAGCTGCGCCAATAGGTGGCTGAAGAGCTTCAACGGTCGGACATCCGGCCACCCTCGTACATCCGGCCCCTACCCGGATTTCTGTCCCAAAGAGTACAACAGCAAAGGCTAACAAATGGCCGGACATCCGGCATGCCCCCCAAACATCCGGCTCCTGCGGCGCAGCCACGACCAAGTGGCCATGTAACCTCTCTCCCTGACCCTTGCTTCACCTAGACTATAAATAGACCACCCCTCCTCTTGTTAGGGTTAGCAAAGCGACAACTCAGATTTGTGAGAGAGCTTTGCTCATCTACCACCTCTCCCATGGAGATCAAGACCCCTATCTAGGGAAAATCCTTTTGTACTTGAACGAATTTTTAGATCTCTCGGGTACAACACACATGGCATATACATCATAAAATTCTCACTCCTCATGTCATCTAACTTGAAATTGGAAACTTGGTTGTCATGTTACCAGAGAAAACATTAATATAGACTAATGGTTTCTGCTGAAAAGTTAAAAAAAGTTATGAGCACCAACCATTATCAAATTCTTAAGTAACACATGAAGTTACATATTGTTTGTAATAGTGTAGGCACTCAAGCTAGGATTTATTTTCTTCATCCAGAAGAGAGCTTCTTTCTGGTAGGATTTTCAAATGAAAACAAGAGTATGTGGCGGATATGCTTCCTGCATACACCAAATATTCAAGATGGTAAATTAGTTTCCATGGAAATAGGATAGTGTGAGTAAGATTGGAACTATAAGGGCACTACTATTGGAGGATACTACCACCTGGTTCCCAAAAACAACAAATCTGTGTAAATACTAAAGGGTAAGAAGGCCTTTTACTCCTACTTGAATCAGTGAAAGAGAACGAAGAACGTAGTTACCTTGACAGGGATTCAGAGAGAAGCATGTTTCAGTTTGGTTACCTACAGAGAAAACTCATAAGCTATTCTACATTCCATGGATAGAAATAATAATGTTGGAACTTGGAAGGGCGTGTTCAAGTAGTAGTCCAAGAAATAGTGTCGCAATTGAGCACAACCATTACGATTAAACGTTGAAGTTGTACAACTTTGCACTGTCACGAGAATTTCTACTATAATCACCAAACAAGGTTAAGAATGATCATTACTACTACAAAGTTGATGAACTGATTATCCTGATTGATTTTTAGTCCTTTCATTGTAACAAAAGCATCTTGCAAAATAGTAATAGGTGAATGCAGCCACAACACCACCCTGAGTATTCATCTAGAAATATGTATTTGTTGCAAAATTGACTGATATTCACCATTGTGTATTAAAGCTACAAATATAATGAGCATGCATGAAGGGAATCAAAAGATGGGATCTACATTTATCTTATTATGTCTGATCATGTCTATTCATTACCGATAGGAAAACAATATCACACATAAGTTGCTTCTTGCTTTCAAGATGAGAGGATGCTTCGGAGGATGATTCAATGGAAAGGTACATCAATCAATTACCATAATTAGATTGTTGTGACGCTTTGAGTGTCGGATGCTTATCTCGCAAAATTAATTTATGATCTCGCTTACTCCGAGTACTCGCCAACCCCTGCCTTAACCGCTACAACTCATGCACATACAATTGCATCGGTGGCGGAGGACTCCGAGTGGGGAGGGGGCTTGGTTCCCACAGGGGCTTGTTGGCGTCGATCCAGACCTCTAGGAGGCGGAACTCATGGGCATCTTTGATGTAGTTCTTAAGATGGCTTCAAATAGGATCGAGGTTGCGCAGTGACATCATGAAGTTGACGTGGGAGCGCGGCAGGCTGCAACGACACGGAGTTGAGGTAATCAGGCGTGTCAGGCAGCGGCCGTGGCAAGGTGAATCCGGACATGTGGTAGTGAGGCCGTTGGGGTAGCGTGGGAGGCGAGAGACGGCAGCGGCAAGGGTTTGGGGCCGGGTGAGGCAAGTTGTGGTCAGTCATGGGTGAGGTAGATAGGATCTAGGTAACTGTCTTTAGCGCTAAATACAGAGGCATACACCTAATGGCTTGATGCTCAACATCAGAAGGATTTTGATGTTAGATCGTTTGATTAGATGGATGATATGTAAAGTGTCTGCCGTATGTGGTGCTTTTATAGGGGTAGTAGATATGCCCAATAGGTTGAAAAAATAGCTGAATTTTTTAATACCAACCTCCATCGCTGCAATTGCTTGGCCACCCCTGGGAAATGTTAGTTTGGACGGGGCCAGAGGTGATCCTATTTTAGCAAAGTTTATAAAAAAATATGTTTCAAGCAGAAAACTTAGCAAGAAAACATTTTAGTTTTTTAATGTATAAGTATTGGGTAACTTTTTCTTCCCCTCTTGCAAGGCGGCTAGGGGAAAGCATTTCTCCCTCGATCTCCGCCGGTGAGCTTGTGAATTTTCCACCCCTATGTTTGTCGCTTCGATGAACGGTGAGAGGGAGAAGAATCCTGGTGCCTCGGCTTTAGCTAGTATATACATTGCAGTTTAGTCCTCGCAGGGGCCCATTCAGATAGATGGCGGCATTTCTTATTCAAGTCCGTCTTTCAGGCTTCGACCCTTCTCAAGTTTGTTTGTCATGATAGACTAGATAGAGCTCTGACATAGATTCCTACCAGCTCCTTGGGCGGTGAGGTTAGAGTTTCTCTTCGAGTGTATGCGGCGGTTAGAATTGATGTTGAGTTCTTTGGATCAATTCAAGGTTTCATTGGTGGCGACAGCGGCTCTAGTGCACTATTCTTTAGGATGCATGAAGACTTCCCGACTATCATCGACAAGGCCAGTTCAGCTCTGGCATGTGAGCGACGATAACGACTCGTTCTGGTGGGGGCATTGGTCGTTCAATGGTTTAGGGATCTTGATGTATTTTATTATATTTCAGGCATTTTTTTTACTTCTGATGAATCTTTATAATTGATGCGAGTCCTTTTCAAAAAGGTATTGAGTAACCTAGACATTAACTTTCATTAATTGAATAAGCACTCACTGTCTGTGTGAAAATCACACACTGTATTTCTGAAACATGTTTACAACAAAATAACCAGTTTTTTTAATGTTTATTTAGGTGCACATAAGCTTGGGGCCCTCCCTGGTTAAAATTTCAGTTTTGCATTTTTGTGGGAACCTTTTGTAGAGCTATGGGTAAGGCTTGTTCTAGTCCTCCTCTGCTCACATATAAATTGCCGTGATAACGCAACCGCCGATCTCTCCTCCCATTCTGTCACATTCAAGTATTTAGTCATGGTTTTATACAAGTTCTCTTTCTCCCACTTATCAAAGGGGGTACTACAGAGACTAGAGTACCTTATATCCAAGTTCTTCTAGTTGTGTGATAATAAAACAAAGAAATGTTGGCTAGCTAGGTGAAACTTTCTGTGTCGGCCCAAAAGTCAGGGGTTCTAATAGAGACTAAAAGCATTGTCATTCTTAGTAAATGGATATACAAACTCTTCAATAAGAATGTGTTGTGTGTGTGGTGGTGGGGTGGGGGTTAAATATATAGGTCCCAAAATCATTTCTCAACTTTATTGATATCCCAGTGATTCCTATTTTTGGTATGATAATGAAGATACATGAATTGTTTTTCTTTCAATTTGACACTTTGTAGGTCAGGGATGGTTCCCAAGTTAGAATGTAGGAGGACACCTAGCCAAGGGCACCCCATTTATGAAGCAATATCCTTAGTTGTAATGATTTATACTTCATTTTTTAACTGTATATTTGCAATGTGGTCGTTTTTTATTGAGCTATGGAACAAGTTTTAAAATGGAATTAGGCCACGGTAAAAGAATCTTGAATCAAAGTTATTTTTTACTGAAATGATTTGGTTGTACCTTTTACCCCCAAAAAATACAGTTCACACTAGATTTGCATTGTAGTCCTATTCATAACTAGATTTGTATTTGTTTTTGTTTCTCTAGTTGTGAATAAATTTTGATCTAGAAATCTTATCCAAACCATGGCAGATGCATATTGTATCAAGGTTGTCGATTTCAGACTCTATAACTTTTTTTAGCAGCAGGAATTCGCTATTAAGGGCATCTCCAATGTCGACCCTTAAATCGCCCGCATACGTCCGGAAGACGCGGTCCAGACCCCGGAAGCCATCCAATGTGGGCTTGTATGGGTCCGCCGAGCTGCTCGAACGTGTTTTCTCCTATAAATTGGAGACAAAGGAGGGGGGCTTTGCGGGAATCAGGACAGCGGACACGTAGGACTCTGTCACCCTCGGCCCACCCTATCTACCCTCCCAGTCCCATTTCCTTCCACTCTGCTCCTTCTCCCATTGCTTTGCATCTGCACCCTACACCTCCATTGTCATTGTACATCTCCGGCCACCACATAGGCATTGTCGAACGTCCACAACTAGCACTAACACTCCCGCTCGCCTCTACGATGACATTGTCCGCCGTGGAGCCGTTTGTACCCAGGTACACTCCGCCCCCTGTCTACGACCTCCATACTGGACACCATGCTCGACAAGTGTTCAGTCAAATGCCATTGAGATTTATTTTTGAATTCTATGTCATTTTTTAGAGTACGAAGGATGGCGAGTTACTCGACTATGGAGGATGAGTTGTTGTGCGATGCGTGGTTGGCCGTATCCACCGATTTCACAGGCAGGAGCAGAGGGGGGGGGACCTTCTGGCGGCAAGTGCATGAATTGTTTCACGCACGAGCACATTGCACCCAATGACACTTACATCATTCAAGAACACAATATGAGGTTGTTATCGTATTGCTGGTACGCTATCTAGATCAGCATCACCAAGTCTTGTAACGTGGTTCGTCGGCTCGAGGCAAGGTGGCCATTGCACACAGCAGAGAACGAGATCATAAGTTTTGCTTCCTCTTGCTCAACTTGTTGATTGATTCGTTCACTCTATGTTGGTCTACACATTATGTAGCCCGCACACGCTACCGTGATGTACCACAGGACATAGGGATGGCCATTTATATACACATAGTGTTGGATGAAGCAGAAGGGGGAGTATATGTGTGAGGGCATGATCCGTTGATAAAAAACTTGTTGGACATCCGGTTAATCTAGTCGAATTTGGGACATTGTTGTACTAGACTTAATTTGCATGCTATGTATGGATGATTTGTGCTATTTTCTATCTGAACTTTGATGAATATCGGCCAGTTTGCATGAATTTCATCTAATTAGTTAAAATACAAGTTGAAATGTATGCGGGCAGAGCTCGGCCTCAGGCTAGTCGACCAGAAAAAGGAATCACTTTCTTAAAACCCATGTACCCCTTCGCCCTAGACGTCTTTGACCAAGGCGTAGGGTTTCCTTGCCTCTCGCCGGCGCCGCCGGTGGTCTGCCTCGTCTCCTATGGTTCTTGGATCATGGAGGCGCGGTGGATCCCGGCCCTTGCCAGCGGGAGGGCTCTGTTTGTAGGTGTGTTTTAAAGTTTTTTTGGGTTTGTGACATGCTCAGGAAGACGAGGCGGTGGTAGCTTCTTGAAGGTGGAATAAGGTCCTCCTCGCCTAGCCCCGTCCCGGCGGAGCTTCTAGCGTCGTCGGAGGGCGTGTGGAGGTGTGTCTCTGGCGGATCTCATGGGATCCGGTCAGCATCTGTCTTCGGTGGATCCATTTGGATCCGGTCTTCATTCGTTGATGTACGTGTGCTTGTAGTTTGGATCCTTCTGATCCACGTTTCTCTTCATAGGCAACGTTTGTTGTTCCGGTGCGTCATTCATATGGGGCCTTAGCACGACGACTTCTCGACTGTCTACTACAACAATGTTTGCCCAGCTTACATGAGGGAAGGGTGATGAAGGCAGCACGTCTTTGGCTCACTCCAGGGCTTGTAATCGTCGCTAGGTGGTCTATGGACCTGGATGTAATTGTATTTCTGGCGTCCTTTGTACTATCTTGACAGTTGATAAATAGATCGAAAGTTTTCTCGAAAAAAGTATGCGGGCAACGTTAAATGACGTCCTTTCACAACCGTGTCTGCGGTAGGATCCCCTGTCCGTGGACAAATGCGGGAGGAAATTTGTGGGTTGCCATTGGAGATGCCATAAGAACATCTACAGCCGCAGGTTGCAAACCCAGGCCCTTAAACCCCCGCAGACGTGCCCAGGCATGTCTACGGGCACTGACTGGGCACGCCTCATTTGGTGGCTTTCCAACCCGCGTCCCTTATATCCGAACCCTCAAAACTATACAAACCATGCAACACTACGTAAACACAGTTAACAACACGCAGTTCATCGGATCAACTTTCCATTGCTGGACAAAAGAAGCATAGTTCATCAAAGTTCAACGACAAATCCATACTACAAATTTAAAACATAGTTAAAATATAAACATAACATGGAAGGGCGGAGGAAATCACCATTTCCATGCTGAGCCCTTCCCCATCCGGTCGTCCGCATGGTTGTGCCCCTCCTCCGTGTAGGCATCGGCGTGCGGAGGTGCGTTGTTGTCGGATCTGGAGGTAGAGCCACCCGTCAGGTCCGACTCGGAGCCACAACTCATGCCCGACAGCCTGCGGATCAGGCGGTCCTGCTCCTTTGCTTGGCGTACCGCCTTCGCCGCCGCCTCCTTGGTTGCATCGCACTCCGATATCTCGATGGTGAGTGGGAGTGTCGTCGAATTCTTTCGGTGGAGGCGTCGTGCATCCGTCTTCGCCGTCGTCAGAGATCGGCGGAGGACCAAAGCGAGGAGCGTGGCCTCAGGATACACTGGCGCGCTTGAGGGTGAACGGCGGGCCGACATCGCCTTACCCTCTCCCTCGCCCGCTGCCGCTTGCATCGGGATCCACGTGTCTCGGACTCGGGTGTCTGGGTGCGCGTCGGCCCCGACACGGGCACGAGGACCCAGCGATGGCCGGGTACCACGTACGGACCAGAGGATGGTGGATGTGGGTGATGACCACAAGTATAGGGGATCAATTGTAGCTCTTTTCGATAAGTAAGGGTGTCGAACCCAATGAGGAGCAGATGAAAATGACAAGTGGTTTTCAGCAAGGTAATGTTTGTTGGGGAACGTAGCATGCAATTTCAAAAAAAATCCTATGCTCACGCAAGATCTATCTAGGGGATGCAGAGCAACGAGAGGGGGAGCGTGTGTCCATGTACTCTCGTAGACCGAAAGCGGAAGCTTTTGACAACACGGTTGATGTAGTCGAACTTCTTCTCGTTTCGACCGATCAAGCACCGAACGTACGACACCTCCGAGTTCTGCACACGTTCAACTCGATGATGTCCCTCGAACTCTTGATCCAGCAAAGTGTCGAGGGAGAGTTCCGTCAGCATGACAGCGTGGTGACGGTGATGGTGAAGTCATTCGCGCAAGGCTTCGCTTAAGCACTACGTGTATATGACCGGAGGCGTAAACTGTGGAGGGGGGCTCCGCACACGGCTAACAACTGTTGATGTGTGTTCTAGCGGTGCCCCCCTCATATATATAGGTTGGAGGAGAGGAGAGGCAGCCAAGGGGGCGCCCCAAGTAGGAGGAATCCTACTTGGGCGCCTCCCAATTCAGCCTCCCCCTTCCATATCCATCCGAAGGGGGAAGGAAGGAGGAGGGAGGAGGGAAGGAAGGGGGGAATCCCTCCCCTTCCTTTCTCCCTTCTCCTCTTTCCTTCCCCCTTATTTTGGCCTACATGGGGCGCACCAGCCCCTTAGGTGCTGGTCTGTCCCCCTCTTGGCCCATTAAGGGCCATGTAGTTGCCGGGGGGATGCCCGGAACTCGTTCCGATGACCCGATATGTACCCGGTACCCCCGGAACACTTCCGGTGTCCGAATAGCATCGTCCAATATATGAATATTTACCTATCGACCATTTCGAGACTCCTTGTCATGTCCGTGATCTCATCCGGGACTCCAAACAACATTCAGTCACCAAATCACATAACTCATATAATACAAAATCGTCATCAAACGTTAAGCGTGCGGACCCTACGGGTTCGAGAACTATGTAGACATGACCGAGACACCTCTCCGGTCAATAACCAATAGCGGAACCTGGATGCTCATATTGGTTCCCGCATATTCTACGAAGATCTTTATCGGTCGTACCGTAATGACAATATACATTATTCCCTTTGTCATCGGTATGGTACTTGCCCGAGATTCGATCGTCGGTATCTTCATACCTAGTTCAATCTTGTTGCCGACAAGTCTCTTTACTCGTTCTGTGATACATCATACCATAACTAACTCATTAGTCACATTTCTTGGAAGGCTTATCATGATGTGTATTACCAAGAGGGCCCAGAGATACCTCCCTGATACTCGGAGTGACAAATCCTAATCTCGATCTATGCCAACCTAACAAACACCTTCGGACATACCAGTAGAGAATCTTTATAATCACCCAGTTACGTTGTGATGTTTGATAGCACACAAGGTATTCCTCCGGTATCCGGGAGTTGCATAATCTCATAGTCAAAGGAATATGTACATGACATGAAGAAAGCAATAGGAATAAAACTGAACGATCAATATGCTAAGCTAACGGATGGGTCTTGTCCATCACATCACTCTTCTAATGATCTGATCCCGTTCATAAAATGACAACATATGTCTATGGTTACGAAACTTAACCATCTTTGATTAAGGAGCTAGTCTAGTAGAGGCTTACTAGGGACACGATGTTTTGTCTATGTATCCACACATGTATCAAGTTTCTGGTTAATACAATTGTAGCATGAATAATAAACATTTATCATGATATAAGGAAATATAAAACAACAACTTTATTATTGCCTCTAGGGCATATTTCCTTCAATGTCTGCAAGTGCTGAAATTGTAAGTAACAGAGTAGTTTGATAGCAAGATATTTTGTAACGAGCAAGTAATGATAATAGTAACAAAAGTGCAGCAAGGTATCCCAATCCTTTTGAGGCAAAGGACATGCCAAAACGGTCTCTTATAGTAAGCAAAGCGTTCTTGAGGGTACATGGGAATTTCATCTAGTCACTTTCATCATGTTGATTCGATTCGTGTTCGCTACTTTGATAATTTGATATGTGGGTGGATGATACGTCTCCAATGTATCTATATTTTTTTATTGTTCCATGCTATTATATTATCCATCTAGGATGTTTTATATGCATTTATATGTTATTTTATATGATTTTTGGGACTAACCTATTAACCTAGAGCCCAGTGCCGGTTTCTGTTGTTTCCTTGTTTTTGAGTTTTACAGAAAAGGAATACCAAACGGAGTCCAATTGATGTGCCAATTTTTGACGATTTTTTATGGACCAAAAGAAGCCCCCAGAGTAAAAGAGTTGGGCCAGAAGAGTCTCGGGCCGTCCACGAGGCTGGGGGGCGCACCCTACCCCCGGGCGCGCCGCCCTATCTTGTGGACGACTCGGGGACCCCCTTGACTTGTTCCCAACGCCAAAATTCCTATAAATACATAAACCTCCAGAAAATAACCTAGATCAGGATTTCCACCGCCGCAAGCCTCTATTGCCACCAAAAACCAATCTAGACCCGTTCTGGCACTCTGTCGAAGGGGGGAATCCCTCTCCGGTGGCCATCTTCGTCATCCTGGCGCTCTCCATGATGAGGAGGGAGTAGTTCACCCTCGAGGCTGAGGGTACGTACCAGTTGCTATGCGTTTGATCTCTCTCTCTCTCTCGTGTTCTTGATTCACACGATCTTGATGTTTCGCGAGCTTTGCTATTATAGTTGGATCTTATGATGTTTCTCCCCCGCTACTCTCTTGTAATGGATTGAGTTTTCCCTTTTAAGTTATCTTATCGGATTGAGTCTTTAAGGATTTGAGAACGCTTGATATATGTCTTGCATGTGCTTATCTGTGGTGACAATGGGATATTCACGTGATCCACTTGATGTATGTTTTGGTGATCAACTTGCAAGTTCCATGACCTCGTGAACTTATGCATAGGGGTTGACACACGTTTTCGTCTTGACTCTCCGGTAGAAACTTTGGGGCACTCTTTGAAGTTCTTTGTGTTGGTTGAATAGATGAATCTGAGATTTTGTGATGCATATCGTATAGTCATACCCACGGATACTTGAGGTGACATTGGAGTATCTAGGTGAAATTGGGGTTTTGGTTGATTTGTGTCTTAAGGTGTTATTCTAGTACGAACTCTAGGATAGATCGAACGCAAAGAATAGCTTCGTGTTATTTTACTACGGACTCTTGAATAGATCGATCAGATAGAATAACTTTGAGGTGGTTTCGTACCCTACAATAATCTCTTCGTTTGTTCTCCGCTATTAGTGACTTTGGAGTGATTCTTTGTTGCATGTTGAGGGATTGTTATATGATCCAATTATGTTATTATTGTTGAGAGAACTTGCACTAGTGAAAGTATGAACCCTAGGCCTTGTTTCAACGCATTGCAATACCATTTTCGCTCACTTTTACCACTTTCTACCTTGCTGTTTTTATATTTTCAGAAAACCTATATCTACCATCCATATTGCACTTGTATCATCATCTCTTCGCCGAACTAGTGCACCTATACAATATACCATTGTATTGGGTGTGTTGGGGATACAAGAGACTCTTTGCTATTTGGTTGGAGGGTTGTTTGAGAGAGACCATCTTCATCCTACACCTCCCAGGATTGATAAACCTTAGGTCATCCACTTGAGGGAAATTTGCTACTATCCTACAAACCTCTGCACTTGGAGGCCCAACAACGTCTACAAGAAGAAGGTTGTGTAGTAGACATCAAGCTCTTTTCTAGCGCCATTGCCGGGGAGGTTAGCGCTTGAAGGTATATCTTTAGATCTTGCAATCGAATCTTTTAGTTTCTGGTTTTATCACTAGTTTAGTCTATAAAAGAAAACTACAAAAAATGGAATTAAGGTTGCCTCATATGCTTCAACTTTTTAATGTCTTTCGTGAAAATAAGGATTCCGATAATTGTGCCAAAGTGTTAGAAGAAGAATGCATTAAAATGTTTGGCACTAAATATTTGAATGATGAGCATGATTGCAATGTTGTTAGTACGAATTCTTTGAATGTCCATGATGCTAATGATATGCAAAGCCACAAGCTTGGGGATGGTATGTTTGATGAAGATGATATTTTTAGTCCCCCAAGTTTTGATGAGCAAATTTATTATGGTGATATCATGTCTCCTTTTTATGATGATTATGTTGATGAAAGTGGTTTCGGAGAGGTCATGACTTTATTTAGTGATGAATCCACTATTTCGGAAGAGGTTCCAATTGATTATGAGAACAAAGTTGCTATCTATGATGATTATTGTGATGACATGTATGCTATAAAGAACAATTATAACCATGAAACTTGTCATCTTGATTTTAATTTCCTATTGGATTATGCCTCACATGATAGTTATTTTGTTGAGTTTGCTCCCACTACTATTCATGAGAAGAAATTTGCTTATGTGGAGAGTAATAAAAATTCTATGCTTGTAGATCATGAAAATAATGCTTTATGTGATAGTTATATTGTTGAATTCATTCATGATGCTATTGAAAATTATTACGAGGGAGGAATATGTGCTTGTAGGAATTGTAATAATATCAAGTTTCCTCTCTATGTGTTGAAAATCTTGAAGTTATCCTTGTTTTACCTTCCTATGCAAGATGATTCTTATTCCCACAAGTTTTCTCACAAAATCCCTATGCATAGGAAGTGGGTTAGGCTTAAATGTGTTAGTCATATTCTTCATGATGCTCTCTTTATGTTTTAATTCTTATTTTTATGTGAGCATCATTGAAATCATCATGCCTAGCTAGGGGCGTTAAACGATAGCGCTTGTTGGGAGGCAACCCAACTTTATTTTTGTTCTTTACTTTTTGTTCCTATTTATTAATAAATAATTTATCTAGCCTCTGTTACGATTGTGTTTTTTATGTTTTAATTAGTGTTTGTGCCAAGTAAAGCCTTTAAGATCATCTTGGGCAATAGTTGTTTGATCTTGCTGTAAAAAATAGAAAGTTTGCGCTCACGAAAATAATTACAATTTTTTACCAGAGAGTGATAAAATACCCATTCCAATCGAAGTAGATCAATATACAAATTATCCTAGTCTTCCTAATTTTTCAGAATTTTTGGAGTTACAAAAGTATTCGAAACCTCCAGATTGCTACAGACTGTTCTGTTTCTGACAGATTCTGTTTTCATTGTGTTGTTTGCTTATTTTGATGAATCTATGAGTAGTATCAGAGGGCATGAACCATAGAGAAGTTGGAATACAGTAGATATTACATCAATATTACTTTAGAATGAGTTCACAACAGTACCTAAGTGGTGATTTATTTTCTTATACTAACAGAGCTTACAAGTTTTCTGTTAAGTTTTGTCTTGTGAAGTTTTCAAGTTTTGGGTAAAGATTCGATGGACTATAGAATAAGGAGTGGCAAGAGCCTAAGATTGGGGATTCCCAAGGCACCCCAAGGTAATATTCAACGACAACCAAGATCCTAAGCTTGGGGATGCCCCAGATGGCATCCCCTCTTTCGTCTTCGTTCATCGGTAACTTTACTTGGAGCTATATTTTTATTCACCACATGATATGTGTTTTGCTTGGAGCGTCATTTTATTTTATTTTGTTTTGCTTGCTGTTTGAATAATATCCCAAGATCTGAAATTCCTAAATGTTATAGAGTCTTCACATAGTTACATAATTATTCAACTACTCATTGATCTTCACTTATATCTTTCGGAGTAGTTTGTCGTTTGCTCTAGTGCTTCACTTATATCTTTTTGGAGCATGATAGTGGTTTTATTTTGAAGGAATAGATGAACTCTCATGCTTCACTTATATTATTTTGAGAGTCTTTTAGAACAGCATGGTAATTTCCTTTGGTTATAAAATTAGTCCTAATATGATGGGCATCAAAGATGGGTATAATAAAAACTTTCATATAGAGTGCATTGAATACTATGAGAAGTTTGACACTTGATAATTGTTTTGAGATATAAAGATGGTGATATTAGAGCCTTGCTAGTTGAGTAATTGTGAAATTGAGAAATACTTGTGTTGAGGTTTGCAAGTCTCGTAGCATGCACGTATGGTAACCGTTGTGTGACAAATTTGAAGCACCGGGTGTTTCTTTGATTGCCTTCCTTACGAGTGGCGGTCGGGGACGAGCGATGGTCTTTTCCTACCAATCTATCCCCCTAGGACCATGCACGTAGTGCTTGGTTTTGATGACTTGTAGATTTTTGCAATAAGTATGTGAGTTCTTTATGACTAATGTTAAGTCCATGGATTATACGCACTCTCACCCTTCCATCGTTGCTAGCCTCTTCGGTACCGTGCATTGCCCTTTCTCACCTCGAGAGTTGGCGCAAACTTCACCGGTGCATCCAAACCCCCTGATATGATACGATCTATCACACATAAGCCTCCTTATATCTTCCTCAAAACAGCCACCATACCTACCTATTATGGCATTTCCATAGTCATTCCGAGATATATTGCCATGCAACTTTCCACCGTTCCGTTTATTATGACACGCTTCATCATTGTCATATTGCCTTGCATGATCATGTAGTTGACATCATATTTGTGGCAAAGTCACCGCTCATAATTTTTATACATGTCACTCTTGAATCATTGCACATCCCGATACACCGCCAGAGGCATTCATATAGAGTCATATTTTGTTCTAGTATCAAGTTGTAATTTTTGAGATGTAAATAAATAGAAGTGTGATGATCATCATTATTAGAGCATTGTCCCGTGTGAGGAAATAAAAAAAAAGAGAGAAAGGCCAAAAAAAGAGAAGACCCAAAAAAACAAAAAAAGTGAAAGAAAAATAGAGAAGGGGCAATGCTACTATCCTTTTACCACACTTGTGCTTCAAAGTAGCACCATGATCTTCATGATAGAGAGTCTCCTATGTTGTCACTTTCTATACTAGTGGGAATTTTTCATTATAGAACTTGGCTTGTATATTCCAACGATGGGCTTCCTCAAAATGCCCTAGGTCTTCATGAGCAAGCAAGTTGGATGCACATCCACTTAGTTTCTTTTGTTGAGCTTTCATACATTTATAGCTCTAGTGCATCCGTTGCATGGCAATCCCTACTCCTCACATTGACATCAATTGATGGGCATCTCCATAGCCTGTTGATTAGCCGCGTCGATGTGAGACTTTATCCTTTTTTTTCTTCTCCACACAACCTCCATCATCATATTCTATTCCACCCATAGTGCTATGTCCATGGCTCGTGCTCATGTATTACATGAAAGTTGAAAAAGTATGAGAATACTAAAGTATGAAACAATTGCTTGGCTTGTCACCAGGGTTGTGCATGATGGGAGCATTTTGTGTGACAAAAATGAAGCATGGACAAACTATATGATTATGTAGGGATGAGCTTTCTTTGGCTATGTTATTTTGAGAAGACATAATTGCTTGGTTAGTATGCTTGAAGTATTATTGTTTTTATGTCAATATTAAACTTTTGTCTTGAATCTTTCGTATCTGAATATTCATGCCATGATAAACAAAATTACATTGAAAATTATGTTAGGTAGCATTCCACATCAAAAATTCAATTTTTATCATTAACATACTCGAGGACGAGCAGGAATTAAGCTTGGGGATTGTAACGCCCTCGATGCGGCTATATCTCCCACGTGTCGAAGCACGACTTAGAGGCATAGCCGCATTGAAAGCAATGTCGCAAGTGAGGTAATCTTCACACAACCCATGTAATACATAAGGGAAAGAGATACATAGTTGGCTTACAATCGCCACTTCACACAAATACATGAATAACACATTACATTCATCCAGATACACTCAAGGTCTGACTACGGAACCAAAATAAAAGAAGACTACCCCAAATGCTACACAGATCCCCGATCGTCCCAACTGGGCTCCACTACTGATCAACTGAAATGAAACAACACAATGAACGAGATCTTCATCGGGCTCCTCCTTGAGCTCGGTTGTGTCACCTGCACGGTTTCATCGGCACCTGCAAACTAGTTTTGGAAGTAATCTGTGAGTCACAGGGACTCAGCAATCTCACACCCTCGCGATCAAGACTATTTAAGCTTATAGGTAGGGTAAAAGGTAAGAGGTGGAGCTGCAGCAAGCGACTAGCATATATGGTGGCTAACATACGCAAATGAGAGCGAGAAGAGAAGGCAAAGCACGTACGAGAAACTATGATCAAGAAGTGATCCTAGAACAACCTACGTCAAGCATAACTCCAACACCGTGTTCACTTCCCGGACTCCGCCGAGAAGAGACCATCACGGTTACACACGCGGTTGATGTATTTTCATTAAGATAAACTTCAGGTTTTCTACAACCGGACATTAACAAATTCCCATCTGCCCATAACCACGGGCACGGCTTTCGAAAGTTCAAATCCCTGCAGGGGTGTCCCAACTTAGCCCATCACAAGCTCTCATGGTCAACGAAGGATATTCCTTCTCCCAGGAAGAACCGATCAGGCTCGGAATCCCGGTTACAAGACATTTCAACAATGGTAAAACAAGACCAGCAAAGCCACCGAGATGTGCCGACAAATCCCGATAGGAGCTGCACATATCTCGTTCTCACGGCACACCGGATGAGCAAGACGTCGGGTAGGCCAGCCCAGAGTTGCCCCTGGTAGCCCCGGACATCGCTCAGTTGGACCCAGAGTTGCCCCTGGTAGCCCCGGACATCGCTCAGTTGGACCAACACTTAGAGAAGCACTGGACCGGGGGGGGGGGGGGGGTTAAAATAAAGATGACCCTTGAGACGGCCAACCCAAGGGAAAGAAAAGGCTAGGTGGCAAATGGTAAAACCAATGTTGGGCCTTGCTAGAGGAGTTTTATTCAAGGCGAACTGTCAAAGGGTTCCCATTATAACCCAACTGTGTAAGGAACGCAAAATCCAGGAACATAACACCGATATGACGGAAACTAGGGCGGCAAGAGTGGAACAAAACACCAGGCATAAGGCCGACCTTCCACCCTTTACCAAGTATATAGATGCATTAATTAAATAAGAGATATTGTGATATCCCAACAATAAACATGTTCCAACAAGGAACAAACTCCAATCTTCACCTACAACTAACAACGCTATAAGAGGGTCTGAGCAAAGCGTTAACATAGCCAAACAACGGTTTGCTAGGAAAGGTGGGTTAGAGGCTGGACATGGCAATATGGGAGGCACGATAAGCAAGTGGTAGGTATTGTAGCATAGGCATAGCAATAGAGCGAGCATCTAGCAAGCAAAGATAGAAGTGATTTCGAGGGTATGGTCATCTTGCCTGAGATCCCTCAAGGAAGAAGAACGAGTCCATGAAGAAGACAAATGGACATAGTCGAACGGATCCTCACAAACGCAACGTATCGGAACCAACCCGAAGAAGCAACACTAGAAAGAAGCAAACAACATAGTAAACAACCAACACATGAACATGACATGATGCACAATCAAGTATGATGCATGTCCGGTTTAATGAGGCATGGCATGGCAAAGTGCACAAACAACCCTACAAATTAAGTGGAGCTCAATATGCAAGACGAAACACCACGTGACTTATTTAGTTCGATCTTTTTTATATACCCAACAATATTAAAAGTTGTTAAAACATGGCAAGAGGGTGAAGCAAATGAAAACTAGCTATCTAGGCAAGTTTAAATGAGGCCAGAACAACAAGCAACAATTCTGGTAAATCCCCATATGCATATTTTGGTTATGGTACTGTTCTGCCCTAAACCATATTTTATATTTGTTAAACATGCAAAGAGATGCCACCATGTTAAACTAGGCAAAATTCTACCCCATTTACATATAAAGTTTGTTACAAACCGAGTTACGGTTAAATAGTTATGAATTAAAACATTTTAACATGGCATAGGAGCAAATTTAACCAAACAACATTTTAAACATAGATGAAAGCTGGATATTATTAAACTAGACAAAATTTTAGACAAGTTTCATATATAACTTATTTACATCCAATGCACAGTTGGTGAGTTATGATATGCATGAAGAACATGGGCTTTTCTGTAAAACTGTCTTTCTCTGGAAATTAAACAAATTCGCAGCAGGAAAAAAAAGACACCTTGGGCCGAATCTAGTGCAAGTTTGGGCCAACTGAAAAAAACAAAAGGGACGCTGCTGGGGGCGTCTCACCATGGGCCAAGGCCTAGTTCGGGTGAGAGGGCAGGCTTGAGCTGGGCCTGGGAGAGGACGCTTGGGTGGAGGCGATCGAGGCTTCGTGGTCCACGCGTGCGCGGTCGATGCGCGGTCCAGCGCTCGCCTCCCTCGCGCAGCAGACCGATGCAGAGGAACCAGGGGCGACGACAGGAGGACTTGGCGCGGCGGCTTGCCGGTGGGACCGGCAGGTCGGCGAGGTGGCGAGCAGATCCCGGCGGTGCCGCGCCGAACAGAGGCCGATGGAGGCGGATCCGGCGGCGGTTTTCCCTGCTGCTACTGTTGTCGTCGGTAGCGTGGACTTGCAAGGCGCCGGGGATGCATGGGTGTCCTTGGCTAGGGGTGAGCTTCTGCGGGAGGTAGTCGTCAGCAGCGAGGTTCGCCGGGGCGGCGGGTCGCGAGGAGAGGGAGCGCTTGGGCGCTGTGCTGTTGCTGCTGCTCCTGCTGGCGGCGAAGGTGAGCTCCGGCTGGCAAGGGGACTTGGCAAAGGAATGGTGATGCAGCAGGGATACGGCGGGAACGGCACGAGAATGGAGGCAGGGCACGGATTCGGCCGGTCTTGGTAGTGTACGGCGCGGCGACGAGGACAACAACGACCATGGCAATCTCCTGCTACAGCAAGTACATGGACAGAGAGAGATATGAGAAAGAGCAACAGGGAAGGGAAGATGCACGGCAGGAAGGAAAGGGACGGCCTGGGTGCTGGTCTTGGCAGGTTCGGGCGGCGGATGGATCAGCACTGGCGGTGGCGCTCGGGATGAGCAGGGATCGAGGTTGGAGTTGCTTGGGGCCTCGGGCGTGGCTGCGCTCGGGAAAGGCTGGGGTTGGCCCGATGGGGAATTCAAGGGAGAGGAGGTGGGTGGATCGGGGAGGATCCCGATGAGAGAGTGGCGGTGGCCGAAACGGAAAGATGGGACAACTCTCCTAAAATCTAGGGTTTTGGACTGATATATATATATATATAACATGTGGATATTTGGGTAGGGGCTACCTTGTCCCTCCGATCGTAATCGAGTGGTTGCGAATAAATGGGTTAGGGGGCCCAATTAAGAAAACAAAGACGTTTTGTAGATGTTCGAGGATGATCCGGACACAACGGTAGCGACAGTCCGAGTCGGGTCCGGGACAGCTTTCGGGCGCGCGCGCGAGGAGGGCCGCGGCTGATGAGAGAGGTTATGTTGGGCCTGGCGGTAGGTAGTGAAAAGTGTAGAGAGGCTTGGGCTGAGAGGAGAGAAGAGAGAGAGAGACCCGACGACTGTTTCCGGAGACCGAAAACGTCCGACAGTAGACCGGCTATACTGTCGCTATAGTTTAACGGTTGGGCTATCAAACGAACTCCGAATGCGATGAAACTTGGCAGGCGGCCTAGTAACACTATAACAACACCGCATGCCAACTTTCACCCCAATCCGAGAACATTTTCCGGCCACTTATAAAATAATATTTCGGAGGTGCCGCGGGCGCGTGCAAGTGTGTGTGGGCTCAGAACGGATAATGGGCGGAACTGGGGGAACCTGGACGGATGCAAGTTTCGAAAACATGATGATGCAATGCAGATGATGACATGGCAAGATGCAACACGCAAACAAATGACAAGGCAACAAAAGCGAATAAATGGAAGACACCTGGCGCAACGGTCTCGGGGCGTCACAACACTCCACCACTACGAGAGAATCTCGTCTCGAGATCTAGAATGGCACAGGAGGGACAACGGAAAAGGAAGATAAGCGGTAAAAACTAAGTTGCTTCTTTGACAATTGAGTGAAACCAAAGAACCTTGCGAGGTTGAACAAATCGAAAGAAAGAAAACAATGAAGATGAACATAGTTGCAAACACTCTGTTAGAGAAGAGGAACAAGGAACCTTACTAGACCTTTGTAGGTTGAAAGACATAAGAAAAATGTTACAATGGACAATAGGTACATGCAAGCACTCCGATTGAAACGAGATGTACAAAGAACGATAAAGATCAATTATGACAACACTCCGGTTAAACAAGATAGAGAAGGAATAAGAATGATATAATTTGGACAGCACTCCGACTGAAAATGGAAGGAATTAATAAGAACTTGACAAGATGAGAGGATACTTGATGAAATCACAACACACTGCCTCCGGAACTATTGAAAGAAAGGCACAATGGGTAAGAAAGATCTCAGACAACACTCCGGCTGAGAAGGGAGATAAAACTTGATAAGATGAAAAGAACTTGAACAGAGGGCACAACACTCTGGTTAGATGGATAAGCACAGGAAAGAACATGATCTTTGAGAAAACGAGATGATGGTTGAAGAAAGCAATATCACAATGCCTCCGGAATGAAAGAATAGAAGTTGGATTAACGGAACAAAAGAACGGAGAAGAAAACAACATCTTCTACCTCCGATGAGCTTGAAAAGCATCTTAAAGAGGAGGGTCACCCGGAGTTGTTGGAAAAAAAACCACCAACGAAAAGGATAAGCTTGATATGGACTTATGGAAAACATCTCAAAACTGAGTTGAAATTCTACCACTGAAGGAGACGAGAAACTATTTCACTGGGAGGATAAAAGAACTTGAGTAATTTATAAGCACCATAATAGCAACAATCCTTAGGGAAGGCTTTTTGTGAAATATAACCCAAGATAAACTCCAACGAAGAGATTGATGGATTTAAAATATCTCATTCTTGATAACTTGTGGATCACAGAGCAGGATGGGAAATTATCACGAATGACATAACACCGCCTCAAAGATAAGATAGGACGAACTGGACTTCATTATGCAAGATGAAGAATGCTTGAGCTCCTCTAAAAAGAATCTCAATGAACACTTCGAGAATGACTTAAATTCTTGATGAACCATCATGTAGAACCTTCATGAAGAACTCCGGTAATAAAAGAATGATCAAAGGAAAGGAAGGAGAAGTTGAAAACACCAGGTGAATCCTTGTACTGATTAGATGGGTCTTCGCGATGAAATAATTGAGAGAGCTTGGATCTCCAGGAAAATAAAGTTGAATTAAGTAAAACCGAGAATTTGATGAGCCTCCGGAATAAGGAATTGAATTTACTCGATGAAACAAGAATAAGAATTACATTATGCTTATCCTTCACCAATTAAATTGATGTCAAGCAATGGGTTTGGCACACTACTTATTCTCGTAGAAAGGATTAAGAGAGATATGGCGCAAACTTGAGAAAAGTCTTCCACGAACCACCGGTAGGATTGGAAAGAATGAATGAATTGATATGATAACCAAGGAAGAGAGATCTTGAACGAACCACCGTAAGAATTGAAAACAAACGAAGTAAAAGGGGTGAATCACCGGTAAGAATTAGCAAATGAACGAAGATACATGAGAGAGTTTAGATACAAGAGAACGAAGAGATCATGAACTGATTAGAGAATATACTTGAATGATGCACCGGTAAGATTGGAGAATGATAACTGAAAGCTGAGAATGAATAAACCTGAATTGATGGACTTCGGATAACAAACTGAGAAGACTCTTGAATTGCTTCGGATGGTTGAAAAGAATTCCCACAATCGAATACGATTATGAGAGAATGGCAACAAGCTAGAATCACGAATCTTGGAGAGAATGGAGCAAGATTTGCGAGAACTCTTCTTCGGTCTTCCAATCTGAGAATGACGATGAGAAACACCACCATGAATTGTTGAGATACTACGGAAAGAAAATTAGACAGGTTGAACCAATGATGAAAAGAATTTGAAAGATCTTGGAGAAAGACATTTGACTGATGACAACTCATTCTTACGTCAAACTTTAGAAGATTTGAGAATAGCTCCGAGAAAAGTAGAAGAGTCAGGTAAGATCCTGGGAAAAGACCTGTGGGTTAGGGCCCGCTCAAAAGAAACACCGTAGAATGATTTAGAAGACAGATTGCACTGGTTGATTTAAAAGGCTTGAATGAGATAACAACCTCGAAAGAGTTTGAACAAAAGCAGAGTGGAAACATGAATCTCTGAGATATCTTCAGCACTCCGGAACAAATGAATAGCGAGAAGTGGATGATTAAGAGGTGCACCGGCACGAGAAAACATTTGAAACAAGGGGAAAATGTGATCAAACAAAGCTTGACTTGAATCCACCGGAGAAGAAAAGAATGTAGAATAATGAACTTGTGGAGCATCTTCATGAGAATCATCGGGTAAGAACGTTGATTGAAAAGAATGGAGAGACTTCACATCCATAAAATGGATAACGAATTAAAAAAATCCGAGTCCTTGAAGAAAAAGGGTGGGAGGGCGGGAAAACAAAGGCAATTTGGGACGGATGAAACAAATAACGTTGAGAAGAACTAATAATTGATCTTGCTGATGTTGAAATGATCGAATCCACTTGAAGAGGAGCACACCGGTTGAGAAGGATTGACATGACAATCTCGATTATCATGAAGGATTGGTATTCACATAGAAATATGAGAACACCACTTAGAAAAGGTATGGAATCAACACTTGACTTTGAAGCAACTCGAATACCACAACTGAAAACAAAACAAAGGATTGGCTTGCAGAATAAGCCGGAACAAGCATATGATAGAAATTTCGTCTGAAGTTTTTGTGGTGGGGCCTACACGGGCTCGATCATACAGCACCATCATGTACAAGGCAGTGCACATGACATACGAAGCGTCCCCGAGTTAGCATAGCCAAGGACTCTTTAAGACATAACGAGACCACTATAAAACCAACCGTTGATAGGCAGACCACTAGACGTCGAACCCCAATTTCATATCATAAATCTGTCGGAAAGATATCCTAAGAGCTACTTGAATTCCCACTTATAAACTCCCGAAACTTTCCGGTTATGCAATCAGGTGTTGGGGATACAGGGGAAGCATAATATCTCACCCAAAACTACACAAATCCTACATCTAGTTGTATCCATCCTTCAACACATAACCAAGAAACCTTCGGAAATCATTTACCTCAACCTTCAAAAAGCATCCGTTATACAAGTTATGGCAATACTCCCGAACTCCCGCCCTAGTACTGGGTGGCGTCGAGGTTATCTCACCAACAACTGCATAAAAGAGATTTTTGATGTCGGCAAAACTCAGGTATTCCAGAATTGCAATGTTAAAATTGTGACGACAACACCTCGGAGCTCAACTCCCCAGGACACTGCCACAACCCCTAAATGTCAGGAGGCACCAAGAACAATGTTCTCGTCACAAAACCATCGAAACGATTCCAAGATACCCGCGTGATCCTAAATTTTTTTAGTGAAATTTGAGAAGAGAAGAGTCAAAATTCTACATCAGGATGCCTCACCAGAGCGACGAAGGGACCGAGGAGTAAAGAGAAATCCTACTCTCCGATAAATATAATCCTATAAGACTCAAAACATTTTTCTAGACTCAACAACGCCAACGATTCGATCAAGCAGGGGTGCTCCTAAGTCGGGGAAGGCTCTGATTACCAACTTGTAACGCCCTCGATGCGGCTATATCTCCCACGTGTCGAAGCACGACTTAGAGGCATAGCCGCATTGAAAGCAATGTTGCAAGTGAGGTAATCTTCACACAACCCATGTAATACATAAGGGAAAGATATACATAGTTGGCTTACAATCGCCACTTCACACAAATACATGAATAACACATTACATTCATCCAGATACACTCAAGGTCCGACTACGGAACCAAAATAAAAGAAGACTACCCCAAATGCTACACAGATCCCCGATCGTCCCAACTGGGCTCCACTACTGATCAACTGAAACGAAACAACACAATGAACGAGATCTTCAACGAGCTCCTCCTTGAGCTCGGTTGCGTCACCTGCATGGTTTCATCGGCACCTGCAAACTGGTTTTGGAAGTAATCTGTGAGTCACGGGGACTCAGCAATCTCACACCCTCACGATCAAGACTATTTAAGCTTATAGGTAGGGTAAAAGGTAAGAGGTGGAGCTGCAGCAAGCGACTAGCATATATGGTGGCTAACATACGCAAATGAGAGCGAGAAGAGAAGCCAAAGCATGTTCGAGAAACTATGATCAAGAAGTGATCCTAGAACAACCTACGTCAAGCATAACTCCAACACCGTGTTCACTTCCCGGACTCCGCTGAGAAGAGACCATCACGATTACACACGCGGTTGATGTATTTTAATTAAGATAAACTTCAGGTTTTCTACAACCGGACATTAACAAATTCCCATCTGCCCATAACCGCGGGCACGGCTTTCGAAAGTTCAAATCCCTGCAGGGGTGTCCCAACTTAGCCCATCACAAGCTCTCACGGTCAACGAAGGATATTCCTTCTCCCAGGAAGACCCGACCAGGCTCGGAATCCCGGTTACAAGACATTTCGACAATGGTAAAACAAGACCAGCAAAGCCACCCAGATGTGCCGACAAATCCCGATAGGAGCTGCACATATCTCGTTCTCAGGGCACACCGGATGAGCAAGACGTCGGGTAGGCCAGCCCAAAGTTGCCCCTGGTAGCCCCGGACATCGCTCAGTTGGACCAACACTTAGAGAAGCACTGGCCCGGGGGGGTTAAAATAAAGATGACCCTTGAGTCGGCCGACCCAAGGGAAAGAAAAGGCTAGGTGTCAAATGGTAAAACCAATATTGGGCCTTGCTGGAGGAGTTTTATTCAAGGCGAACTATCAAGGGGTTCCCATTATAACCCAACCGTGTAAGGAACGCAAAATCCGGGAACATAACACCGATATGACGGAAACTAGGGCGGCAAGAGTGGAACAAAACACCAGGCATAAGGCCGAGCCTTCCACCCTTTACCAAGTATATAGATGCATTAATTAAATAGGAGATATTGTGATATCCCAACAATAAACATGTTCCAACAAGGAACAAACTCCAATCTTCACCTACAACTAACAACGCTATAAGAGGGGCTGGGCACAACGGTAACATAGCCAAACAACAGTTTGCTAGGAAAGGTGGGTTAGAGGCTGGACATGGCAATATGGGAGGCACGATAAGCAAGTGGTAGGTATCATAGCATAGGCATTGCAATAGAGCGAGCATCTAGTAAGAAAATATAGAAGTGATTTCGAGGGTATGGTCATCTTGCCTGAGATCCCGCAAGGAAGAAGAACGAGTCCATGAAGAAGACAAACAGACGTAGTCGAACGGATCCTCACAAACGCAACGTTATCGGAACCAACCCGAAGAAGCAACACCGGAAAGAAGCAAACAACATAGTAAACAACCAACACATGAACATGGCATGATGCACAATCAAGTATGATGCATGTCCGGTTTAATGAGGCATGGTATGGCAAAGTGCACAAACAACCCTACAAATTAAGTGGAGCTCAATATGCAAGACGAAACACCATGTGACTTATTTAGTTCGATCTTGTTTATGTACCCAACAATTTTAAAAGTTGTTAAACATGGAAAGAGGGTGAAGCAAATGAAAACTACCTATCTAGGCAAGTTTAAATGAGGCCGGAACAACAAGCAACAATTCCGGTAAATCCCCATATGCATATTTTGGTTATGGTACTGTTATGCCCTATACCATATTTTATAGTTGTTAAACATGCAAAGAGATGCCACCATGTTAAACTAGGCAAAATTCTACCCCATTTACATATAAAGTTTGTTACAAACCGAGTTACGGTTAAATAGTTATGAATTAAAACATTTTAACATGGCATAGGAGCAAATTTAACCAAACAACATTTTAAACATAGATGAAAGTTGGATATTATTAAACTAGACAAAATTTTAGACAAGTTTCATATATAACTTATTTACGTCCAATGCACGGTTGGTGAGTTATGATATGCATGAAGAACAGGGGCTTTTCTGTAAAACTGTCTTTCTCTGGAAATTAAACAAATTCGCAGCAGGAAAAAAAAGACACCTCGGGCCGAATCTGGTGCAAGTTTGGGCCAACTGAAAAAAAAACAAAAGGGACGCTGCTGGGGGGCGTCTCACCATGGGCCAAGGCCCAGTTCGGGTGAGAGGGCAGGCTTGAGCTAGGCATGGGAGAGGCCGCTTGGGTGGAGGTGATTGAGGCCTCATGGTCCATGCGTGCGTGATCAACGCATGGTCGAGCGCTCGCCTCCCTCGTGCAGCAGACCGATGCAGAGGAAGCAGGGGCGATGACAGGAGGACTTGGCGCGGCGACTTGCCGGTGGGACCGGCAGGCGCGGGGAGCGGCAGGTCGGCGAGGTGGTGAGCAGATCCCGGCGGTGCCGCGTCGAACAGAGGCCGATGGAGGCGGATCAGGCGGTTTTCCCTGCTGCTGCTGTTGTCGTCGGTGGTGTGGACGTGCAAGGCGCCGGGGAAGCATGGGTGTCCATGGGCAAGGGTTGGAGCTCCTGCGGGAGGTAGTCGCCGGCAGCGAGGTTCGCCGGGGCGGCGGGTCGCGAGGAGAGGGAGCGCTTGGGCACTGTGCTGTTGCTGCTGCTCCTGCTGGCGGCAAAGGTGAGCTCCGGCTGGCAAGGGGACTTGGCGAAGGAATGGTGACGCGGCAGGGATACGGCGGGAACGGCTCGAGAATGGAGGCAGGGCACGGATTCGCCGGTCTTGGTAGCGTACGGCGCGGCGACGAGGACAACAGCGGCCATGGCGATCTCCTGCTACAGCAAGTACAGGGACAGAGAGAGATATGAGAAAGAGCAACAGGGAAGGGAAGATGCACGGGAGGAAGGAGAGGGACGGCCTGGGTGCTGGTCTTGGCAGGTTCGGGCGGCGGATGGATCAGCTCCGGCGGTGGCGCTCGGGATGAGCAGGGATCGAGGTTGGAGTTGCTTGGGGCCTCGGGCGTGGCTGCGCTCAGGAAAGGCTGGGGTTGGCCCGATGGGAATTCAATTTAGAGGAGGTGGGTGGATCGGGGAGGATCCCGATGAGAGAGTGGCGGCGGCCGAAACGGAAAAATGGGACAGCTCTCCTAAAATCTAGGGTTTTGGACTGATATATATAGCATGTGGATATTTGGGTAGGGGCTACCTCTTCCCTTCGATCGTAATCGAGTGGTTGTGAATAAATGGGTTAGGGGGCCCAATTAAGAAAACGGAGACGTTTTGTAGATGTTCGGGGATGATCCGGACACAACGGTAGCGACAGTCCGAGTCGGGTCCGGGACAGCTTTCGGGCGCGCGCACGAGGAGGGCCGCGGGCTGACGAGAGAGGTTATGTTGGGCCTGGCGGTAGGTAGTGAAAAGTGTAGAGAGGCTTGGGCTGAGAGGAGAGAAGAGAGAGAGACCCGACGACTATTTCCGGAGACCGAAAACGTCCAACGATAGACAGGCTATACGACCTCTATAGTTTAACGGTTGGGCTATCAAATGAACTCCGAATGCGATGAAACTTGGCAGGCGACCTACTAACACTATAACAACACCACATGCCAACTTTTACCCCAATCCGAGAATATTTTCTGGCCACTTATAAAATAATATTTCGGAGGTGCCGCGGGCGTGTGCAAGTGTGTGTGGGCTCAGAACGGACAACGGGTGGAACTGGGGGAACCCGGACGGATGCAAGTTTCAAAAACATGATGATGCAATGCGGATGATGACATGGCAAGATGCAACACGCAAACAAATGACAAGGCAACAAAAGCGAATAAATGGAAGACACCTGGCGCAACGGTCTCGGGGCGTCACAGGGATGCCTGATACGTCTCCAATGTATCTATAATTTTTTATTGTTCCATGCTATTATATTATCCATCTAGGATGTTTTATATGCATTTATATGCTATTTTATATGATTTTTGGGACTAACCTATTAACCTAGAGACCAGTGCCAGTTTCAGTTTTTCCTTGTTTTTGAGTTTTACAGAAAAGGAATACCAAACGAAGTCCAATTGACGTGCCAATATTTCATGATTTTTTATGGACCAAAATAAGCCCGCGGAGTAAAAGAGTTGGGCCAGAAGAGTCCCGAGCCGTCCACGAGGGTGGGGGCGCGCCCTACCCCCCGGGCGCGCCGCCTATCTCGTGGACGACTCGGGGACCCTCCTGACTTGTTCCCGGCGCCAAAAATTCCTATAAATACATAAACCTCCAGAAAATAACCTAGATCGGGAGTTCCGTCGCCACAAGCCTCTGTTGCCACCGAAAACCAATCTAGACCCGTTCCGGCACCCTGCCGGAGGGGGGAATCCCTCTCCGGTGGACATCTTCATCATTCCGGCACTCTCCGTGACGAGGAGGGAGTAGTTCACCCTTGGGCTGAGGGTATGTACTAGTATCTATGTGTTTGATCTCTCTCTCTCTCTCTCTCTCTCTCTCTCTCTCTCTCTCTCGTGTTCTTGATTCGCACGATCTTGATGTATCGCGAGCTTTGCTATTATAGTTGGATCTTATGATGTTTCTCCTCCTCTACTCTCTTGTAATGGATTGAGTTTTCCCTTTGAAGTTATCTTATCAGATTGAGTCTTTAAGGATTTGAGAACACTTGATGTATGTCTTGCATGTGCTTATCTGTGGTGACAATGGGATATTCACGTGATCCACTTGATGTATGTTTTGGTGATCAACTTGCGAGTTCCATGACCTCATGAACTTATGCATAGGGGTTGGCACATGTTTTCGTCTTAACTCTCCGGTAGAAACTTTGGGGCACTCTTTGGAGTTCTTTGTGTTGGTTGAATAGATGAATCTGAGGTTGTGTGATGCATATCGTATAATCATACCCACAGATACTTGAGGTGACATTGGAGTATCTAGGTGACAATAGGGTTTTGGTTGATTTGTGTCTTAAGGTGTTATTCTAGTACGAACTCTTAGGATAGATCAAACGGAAAGAATAGCTTCATGTTATTTTACTACACTCTTGAATAGATCGATTAGAAAGAATAACTTTGAGGTGGTTTCGTACCCTACAGTAATCTCTTCATTTGTTCTCTGCTAAGTGACTTTGGAGTGACTCTTTGTTACATGTTGAGGGATTGTTATATGATCCAATGTTGTTATTATTGTTGAGAGAACTTGCATTAGTGAAAGTATGAACCCTAGGCCTTGTTTCAACGCATTGCAATACCGTTTTCTCTCACTTTTACCACTTGCTACCTTGCTCTTTTTATATTTTCATATTACAAAAACCTATATCTAGCATCCATATTGCACTTGTATCACCATCTCTTCGCCGAACTAGTGCACCTATACAATTTACCATTGTATTGGGTGTGTTGGGGACACAAGAGACTCTTTGCTATTTGGTTGGAGGGTTGTTTGAGAGAGACCATCTTCATCCTACGCCTCCCATGGATTGATAAACATTAGGTCATCCACTTGAGGGAAATTTGCTACTGTCCTACAAACCTCTGCACTTGGAGGCCAAACAATGTCTACAAGAAGAAGGTTGTGTAGTAGCCATCGGTGGACCAATGCTTAGGTGTTGTTCTTACTTGAACAAACCTCCTACTTATGATTAACCCCCTCTCAAGCATCCGCAACTACGAGAAAAGTATTAAGGATAAATCCTAACCATAGCATTAAACTTTTGGATCCAATCGGTCCCATACGGAATAGCGTATAAACTAGGGTTTAAGATTCTGTCACTCTCGCAACCCATCATCTAATAACTACTCCACAATGCATTCCCTTAATCCCAAATATGATGAAGTGTCATGTAGTCGACGTTCACATGACACCACTAAGGGAATCACAACATACATACTATCAAAATATCAAACACATATCAAGTTCACATGATTACGGATAACCCACAAGTACAGGGGATCGTTTGTAGCCTTCTTTGATAAATAAGAGTGTCGAACCCAATGAGGAGCTAAAGGCAGAACAAATATTCCCTCAAGTTCAATCGACCACTGATACAACTCTACGCACACTTGACTTTTGCTTTACCGGAAATAAGTATGAAACTATGTTGTAGGTGTGATGCTAGAACTACTTTGCAAGAATAAAACTAGAAGTACTTTGCAAGATAATAAAAGTTAGGTGTTTAGTAAAAGGGTTTTTGTCAACAAGAAAGTTATTTGTCCCTAGGCAATCGATAACAAGTACCGGTAATCATTCTTGCAATTCTATATGAGGGAGAGGCATCAGCTAACATACTTTCTCTACTTGGATCATATGCAATTATGATTGGAACTCTAGCAAGCGTCCGCAACTACTAAAGATCATTAAGGTTGTGAAACCCAACCATGGCATTGAGTATCAAGTCCTGTTTATCCCATACGCCATAGCCCACCTACTCGGGTTTAAGCTTCTGTCACTCTCGTAACCCACCATAAGCGAACCATGGACATATTGTAACACCATACAGCGGGGGGCCTCACGTTTGCGCGAGAATGGAGGCCACTGTAGGACAGCACCATAAATAAAATATACAATCATACCAACCAAGATCATGATTAACCCATAGGACAAAACGGATCTACTCAAACATCATAGGATAACCATAGATCATTGGGAAATAATATATGGAGTTGAGCACCATGTTTAAGTAGAGATTACAGCAGGGAGAAGGGGTGTTACACCGCTGCATATAGGGGGAGAAAGTTGGTGTTGGCGGTAGCAAGATTGTTGATGTAGATCGCCGTCCTGATCGCTGCCCCGGCGGCACTCCGGAGCCACCGGAAGCGAGGGGGAGAGAGCCCCCCTCCTTATTCTTCTTCCTTGGCCTCCCCCTAGATGGGAGGAGAGTTCCCCCTCTAGTCCTTGGTCTCCATGGCGGCGGAGGGGCGGGAGTCCCTCCGAGATTGGATCTCCCTCTCTGTTCTCTTCTGTTTCGCGCTCCCCAGATTTGGCCGAAAACCGTTTCTTAAATTTCGGGAGATCCGTAACTCCGATTGCGCTGAGATTTTAACAAGATTTTTTTTCTGCATACAAGCTTCCTCGCCCGAAGTAGAGCTCCAACTGACGTACGAGGTGAGCACAACCCACCACCACACGTCAGGGGCCTCTGGCGTGCCCTGGTGTCTTGTGGGCTGTGTGGTCCTCCGTTTGCGGTGATTCCAACTCCCAAAAATCACATATATTCCAAAATAATTCTCCGTAAAATTTTATTGCATTTGGATTTCGTTTGATATGGATACTCTACGATACAAAAGACATGCAGAAAACAGGAACTGTCACTGGGCACTAGATCAATAGGTTTTTCCAATAAATCATATAAAAAGTTGCCAAAAGTATGTAAAAGTTGTATAATATTGGCATGAAACAATAAAAAATTATAGATACGACGGAGACGTATCTGCATCCCCAAGATTAATTCCTGTTTGTCCTCAAGTGGGTAAATGATAAAAAAGATAATTTTTGATGTGGAATGCTACCTAGCATAAACTTGATCATATATCTAGTCATGGTATGAATATTAAGGGGGTGTTTGTTTCCAGGGACTTTTTGGTGTAGGGACTAGAAAAAGTCCCTCTTAGAGACTTTTTAACCAAATAGGAGGGACTACTAGGGACTAAAAGTTGCTTTTTGGGACTAAATGAAGAAGACTCTCAAGGAGAGTCTTTTCTGGGACTTTTTGAGACTTTTCCAACAATGCCCCTCCATGCACCCATTGGACCGCCACCCCATGATGTTGTTTGGTTGTTATTTTTCTATATACTAGGGGTAACATGGTCATTTAATAACCTCTAGGGAGGGACTAGGGACTTTTTAGTCCCTGGAAACAAACAGGGAGGGACTTTTTAAGGACTAGGGACTTTTTAGTTGGGACTAGAAAAAGTCCTAGGACTTATGAACCAAACATGGTCTAAGACATAAGTGATTCAAAGCAATAGTCTATAATTTGACATAAAGACATCAATACTCAGGCATCCCACAAACAATCATGTCTTTCAAAATATCAATGCTAAAGAAAGCTATCCCTACAAAATCATATATCTTCTCATGCTCTGTCTTCTTAACACAAAGTATTTATCATGCACAACCCCGATGACAAGCCGAGCAATTGGTTCATAATTTTTAACGCTTCAGCTTTTTCAACCCTCGCGCAATACATGAGCGCAAGCCATGGATATAGCACTACGGGTGGAATAGAGTATGATGATAGGGGTAAATATAGGGAAGACAAAAAGTAAGAAAGTCTCACATCGACGCGGCTAACCAACGGGCTATGGAGATGCCCACCAATCGATATTAATACGAGTAGTAGGGATTGCCATGCAACGAATGCACTAAGAGCTATAAGTGTATGAAAGCTCAATATGAAAACTAAGTGGGTGTGCATCTAATCCTATAATGAAAAATTCCCACTAGTATATGAAAGTGAGAACATAGGAGACTCTCCATATGAAAAACATGGTGCTACTTTGAAGCACAAGTGTGGTAAAGGATACTAACAATGCCCCTTCTTTCTTTGTTTATTTATTTTTCCTTTTTCCCTTTTTTCCTTTTTTTCTTCTTTTTTTCTTCTTTTTCTTTTCTTTTTATTTTTTTCTTTTTCTTTTTCTCTCATTGTCCGGAGTCTCATCCCGACTTGTGGGGGAATCATAGTCTCCATCATCCTTTTCTCACCGCGGCACTGCTCTAAAAATGAATAATGATGATCATCACACTTCTATTTACTTATAACTCAAAAGAAATAAAAATTACAACTCAATACTGATGTCTACTACACAACCTTCTTCTTGTAGACGTTGTTGGGCCTCCAAGTGCAGAGGTTTGTAGGACAGTAGCAAATTTCCCTCAAGTGGATGACCTAAGGTTTATCAATCCGTAGGAGGCGTAGGATGAAGATGGTCTCTCTCAAGCAACCTTGCAACCAAATAACAAAGAGTCTCTTGTGTCCCCAACACACCCAATACAATGGTAAATTATGTAGGTGCACTAGTTCGGCGAAGAGATTGTGATACAAGTGGTATATGGATGGTAGATAAAGGTTTTTGTAATCTGAATATATAAAAACAGCAAGGTAACTAATGATAAAAGTGAGCATAAACGGTATTGCAATGCATTGAAACAAGGCCTAAGGTTCACACTTTCACTAGTGCAAGTCCTCTCAACAATAATAACATAAGTGGATCACATAACTATCCCTCAACATGCAACAAAAATTCACTCCAAAGTCACTAATAGCGGAGAATGAACGAGGAGATTATGGTAGGGTACAAAACCACCTGAAAGTTATTCTTTCCAATCAATCAGTTGGGCTATTCCTATAAGTGTCACAAACAGCCCTAGAGTTCATACTAGAATAACACCTTAAGACACAAATCAACAAAAACCCTAATGTCACCTAGATACTCCAATGTCACCTCAAGTATCCGTGGGTATGATTATACGATATGCATCACACAATCTCAGATTCATCTATTCAACCAACACAAAGAACCTCAAAGAGTGCCCCAAAGTTTCTACTGGAGAATCACGACGAAAATGTGTGCCAACCCCTATGCATAGGTTCATGGGCGGAATCCGCAAGTTGATCAGCAAAACATACATCAAGTGAATCACATGGTATCCCATTGTCACCACAGATACGCATGGCAAGACATACATCAAGTGTTCTCAAATCTTTAAATTCTCAATTCGATAAGATAACTTCAAACGGAAAACTCAATCCATTACAAGAGAGTAGAGGGGGAGAAGAAACATAAGATCCAACTATAATAGCAAAGCTCGCGATACATCAAGATCGTGCCAAATCAAGAACACGAGAGAGAGAGATCAAACACATAGCTACTGGTACATACCCTCAGCCCCGAGGGAGAACTACTCCCTCCTCATCATGGAGAGCACCGGGATGATGAAGATGGCCACCGGAGAGGTATTCTCCCTCCGGCAGGGTGCCGGAACGGGTCTAGATTAGCTTTCGGTGGCTGCGGAGGCTTCTGGCGGCGGAACACCCGATCTATTGTGCTCTAGGTTAATAGGTTAGTCCCAAAAATCATATAAAATAGCATATAAATGCATATGAAACATCCAAGGTTGATAATATAATAGCATGGAACAATAAAAAATTATAGATACATTGGAGACGTATCAACATCCCCAAGCTTAATTCATGCTCGTCCTCGAGTAGGTAAATGATAAAAACAGAAATTTTGATGTGGAATGCTACCTAACATATTCATCATGTATTTCTCTTTATTGTAGCAAGAATATTCAGATCCATAAGATTCAAGATAAAAGTTCATATTGACATAAAAATAATAATACTTCAAGCATACTAACTAAGCAATCATGTCTTCTCAAAATAACATGGCCAAAGAAAGTTCATCCCTACAAAATCATATAGTTTGGTGATGCTCCATTTTCGTCACACAAGAATGCTCTCATCATGCACAACCCCGATGACAAGCCAAGCAATTGTTTCATACTTTAGTAATCTCAAACTCATAAACCTTCACGCAATACATGAGCGCGAGCCATGGATATAGCACTATGTGTGGAATAGAATATGATGATGGGTGTTATGTGGAGAAGACTAAAAGGAGAAAGTCTCACATTAACGAGGCTAATCAATGAGCTATGGAGATGCCCGTCGATTGATGTTAATGCAAGGAGTAGGGATTGCTATGCAACGGATGCACTAGAGCTATAAATGTATGAAAGCTCAACAAAAGAAACTAAGTGGGTGTGCATCCAACTTGCTTGCTCATGAAGACCTAGGGCACTTGAGGAGGCCCATTGTTGGAATATACAAGCCAAGTTTTATAATGAAAATTTCCCACTACTATATGAAAGTGACAAAACAAGAGACTCTCTATCATAAAGATCATGGTGCTACTTTGAAGCACAATTGTAGAAAAAGGATAGTAGCATTGTCCCTTTTATTTTATTTTTTTATTTGGCCTTTTTTGCCTTTTTTGGCCTCTTCTTTTTTTGGCCTTTCTCCCCTTTTTTGCGGGGGGGGGGGGACAATGCTCTATTAATGATGATCATCACACTTCTATTTATTTACAACTCAATGATTACAACTCGATACTAGAGCAAGATATGACTCTATATGAATGCCTCTAGCGGTGTACCGGGATTGCGATGAATCAAGAGCGACATGTATGAAAAATTATGAACGGTGGCTTTGCCACAAATACTATGTCAACTACATGATCATGCTAAGCAATATGAAAATGATGAATGTGTCATGATAAACAGAATGGTGGAAAGTTGCATGGCAATATATCTCAGAATGGCTATGGAAATGCCATAATAGGTAGGTATGGTGGCTGTTTTGAGGAAGATATAAGGAGGTTTATGTGTGACAGAGCGTATCATATCACGGGGTTTGGATGCACCGGCGAAGTTTGCACCAACTCTCAATGTGAGAAAGGGCAATGCACAGTACCGAAGAGGCTAGCAATGATGGAAGGGTGAGAGTGCGTATAATCCATGGACCCAACATTAGTCATAAAGAACTCACATACTTATTGCAAAAATCCACAAGTCATCAAAAACCTCGGCACTACGCACATGCTCCTAGGGGGATAGATTGGCAAGAAAAGACCATCGCTCGTCCCCGACCGCCACTCATAAGGAAGACAATCAAATAACACCTCATGTTTCAAATTTGTTACACAACGTTCACCATACGTGCATGCTACGGGACTTGCAAACTTCAACACAAGCATTTATCAAATTCATAACTAATCAACTAGCACGACTTTGATATTATTACCTCCATATCTCAAAACAATCATCAAGCATCAAACTTCTCTTAGTATTCAATGCACTCTATATGAAAGTTTTTATTATATCCCTCCTGGATGCCCATCATATTAGGACTAGTTTCATAACCAAAGCAAATTACCATGCTGTTCTAAAGACTCAAAATAATATAAGTGAAGCATGAGAGTTCATCTATTTCTGCAAAATAAAACCACCACCGTGCTCTAAAAATATATAAGTGAAGCACTAGAGAAACAACAAACTACTCCGAAAGATATAAGCGAAGCTCAATGAGTAGTCGAATAATTATGCAACTATGTGAAGACTCTTTAACATTTAAGAATTTCAGATCTTGGTATTTTATTCAAACATCAAGCAAAACAAAATAAAATAAAATGACACTCCAAGCAAAACACATAACATGTGGCGAATAAAAATATAGCTCCAAGTAAAGTTACCGATGAACGAAGACGAAAGAGGGGATGCCTTCCGGGGCATCCCCAAGCTTAGGCTTTTGGTTGTACTTGGATTTTACCTTGGGGTTCCTTGGGAATCCCCAAGATTAGGCTCTTGCCACTCCTTATTCCATAGTCCATCGAATCTTTACCCAAAACTTGAAAACTTCACAACACAAAACTTAACAGAAAACTCGTAAGCCCCGTTAGCGAAACAAAACAAAACACCACTTCAAGGTACTGTAATGAACTCATTATTTATTTATATTGGTGTTAAACCTACTGTATTCCAACTTATCTATGGTTTATAAACTCTTTTACTAGCCATAGATTCATCAAAATAAGCAAACAACACACGAAAAACAGAATCTGTCAAAAACAGAACAGTCTGTAGTAATCTATAACTAACGCAAACTTCTGGAACCCAAAAAATTCTAAAATAAATTGATGGACGTGAGGAATTTATATATTAATCATCTTAAAAAATAATTAACTAAATAGCACTCTCCAATAAAAAATTGCAGCAATTCTCGTGAGCGCTAAAGTTTCTGTTTTTTTACAGCATGATCAACAAGACTTTCCCCAAGTCTTCCCAAAGGTTCTATTTGGCACAAACACTAATTAAAAGCATAAAACCACATCTAAACATAGGCTATATGAATTATTTATTACTAAACAATAGCAAAAATCAAGGAACAAAAAGAAAGTTGGGTTGCCTCCCAACAAGCGCTATCGTTTAACGCCCCTAGCTAGGCATGATGGTTTCAATGATGCTCACATAAAAGATAAGAATTGAAACATAAAGAGAGCATCATGAAGAATATGACTAGCACATTTAAGTCTAACCCACTTCCTATGCATAGGGATTTTGTGATCAAACAACTTGTGGGAACAAGAATCAACTTGCATAGGAAGGTAAAACAAGCATAACTTCAAAACTTTAAGCACATAGAGAGGAAATTTGATATTATTTCAATTCCTACAAGCATAAGTTCCCCCTCATAATAATTTTCAGTAGCATCATGAATGAATTCAACAATATAACCAGCACCGAAAGCATGCTTTTCATGATCTACAAGCATAGAAAATTTACTACTCTCCACATAAGCAAATTTCTTCTCATGAATAATAGTGGGAGCAAACTCAACAAAATAACTATCATGTGATTGAAAATTAAGATCAAGATGACAAGTTTCATGGTTATCATTATTCTTTAAAGCATACGTGTCATCACAATAATCATCATAGATAGGAGGCATGCTTTCATCATAGTAAATTTGCTCATCAAAGCTTGGGGGACAAAAAATATCATCTTCATTAAACATAGCTTCCCCAAGCTTGTGGCTTTGCATATCATTAGCATCATATATATTCAAGGAATTCATACTAACAACATTGCAATCATGCTCATCATTCAAATATTTAGTGCCAAACATTCTAATGCATTCTTCTTCTAACACTTGAGCACAATTATCAGAATCCTTATTTTCAAGATAGATATTAAAAAGATGAAGCATATGAGGTACCGTTAATTCCATTTTTTGTAGTTTTCCTTTATGAACTAGACTAGTGCTAAAACAAGAAACAAAAAGATTCGATTGCAAGATCTAAAGATATACCTTCAAGAACTCACCTCCCCGGCAACGGCGCCAGAAAAGAGCTTGATGTCTACTACACAACCTTATTCTTGTAGATGTTGTTGGGCCTCCAAGTGCAGAGGTTTGTAAGACAGTAGCAAATTTCCCTCAAGTGGATGACCTAAGGTTTATCAATCCGTAGGAGGCGTAGGATGAATATGGTCTCTCTCAAGCAACCCTGCAACCAAATAACAAAGAGTCTCTTGTGTCCCCCAGTCTCTTGTGTCCCCAACACACCCAATATAATGGTAAATTGTATAGGTGCACTAGTTCGGCGAATAGATTGTGATACAAGTGGTATATGGATGGTAGATAAAGGTTTTTGTAATCTGAATATATAAAAATAACAAGGTAACTAATGATAAAAGTGAGCGTAAACGGTATTGCAATGCGTTGAAACAAGGCCTAGGGTTCATACTTTCACTAGTGCAAGTCCTCTCAACAATAATAACATAATTGGATCACATAACTATCCCTCAACATGCAACAAAGAGTCACTCCAAAGTCACTAATAGGGGAGAACGAACGACGAGATTATGGTAGGGTTCGAAACCACCTCAAAGTTATTCTTTCAAATCAATCCGTTGGGCTTTTCCTATAAGTGTCACAAACAGCCCTAGAGTTCGTACTAGAATAACACCTTAAGACACAAATCAACCAAAACCCTAATGTCACGTAGATACTCCAATGTCACCTCAAGTATCCGTGGGTATGATTATATGATATGCATCACACAATCTCAGATTCATCTATTCAACCAACACATAGAACCTCAAAGAGTGCCCCAAAGTTTCTACCGGAGAATCACGACGAAAACGTGTGCCAACCCCTATGAATAGGTTCATGGGCGGAACCCGCAAGTTGATCACCAAAACATACATCAAGTGAATCACGTGGTATCCCATTGTCACCACAGATACGCACAGCAAGACATACATCAAGTGTTATCAAATCTTTAAAGACTCAATCCGATAAGATAACTTCAAAGGGAAAACTCAATCCATTACAAGAGAGTAGAGGGGGAGAAGAAACATAAGATCCAACTATAATAGCAAAGCTCGCGATACATCAAGATCGTGCAAAATCAAGAACACGAGAGAGAGAGAGAGATCAAACACATAGCTACTGGTACATACCCTCAGCCCCGAGGGAGAACTACTCCCTCCTCGTCATGGAGAGCACCGGGATGATGAAGATGGCCACCGGAGAGGGATTCCCCCCTCTGGCAGGGTGTCGGAATGGGTCTATATTGGCTTTCGGTGGCTACGGAGGCTTCTGGCGGTGGAACTCCCGATCTATTGTGCTCTCTGATAGTTTTATGGTATATGGATATATATAGGCGGAAGAAATACATCAAGGGAGTCACGAGGGGCCCATGAGGGTGGAGGGCGTGTCCAGGGGGTGGGCGCGCCCCCTGCCTCGTGGCTTCCTCGTTGATCCCTGACATGCACTCCAAGTCTCCTGTATTGCTTTCTTTCCAAAAATAACCTTTCCAAAGGTTTCATTCCGTTTGGACTCCATTTGATATTCCTTTTCTTCGAAACCCTAAAACAAGGAAAAAAACAGAAACTGGCACTAGGCTCTAGGTTAATAGATTAGTGCCAAAAATCATATAAAATAGCATATAAATGCATATAAAACATCCAAGGTTGATAATATAATAGCATGGAACATTCAAAAAATTATAGATACGTTGGAGACGTATCAGATACCCATGACAAAGTATGACTCTATATGAATGCCTCTAGCATGTACCCAGATGTGCAATGATCTAGCGTAACATGTATGAAAAATGATGAACGGTGGCTGAGCCACAACTACTATGTCAGCTATATGATCATGCAAAGCAATATGATAATGAATGCTCAAGTCATCAAATGGAAGCGGTGGAAGTTGCATGGCAATATATCTCGGAATGGCCATGGAAAGCCATAATAAGTAGGTATGGTGGCTATTTTGAGGAAGATATAATAAGGCTTATGTGCGATAGAGTGTATCATATCATGGGGTTTGGATGCACCTGCGAAGTTTGCACCACGTCTCGATGTGAGAAAGGGAAATGCACGGTACCGTAAAGGCTAGCAAATTTCGGAAAGGTAAGAGTGCATATAATCCATGGACTCACATTAGTCATAAAGAACTCATATACTTATTGCAAAAGTTTATTAGCCCTCGAAGCAAAGTACTACTATGCATGCCCCTAGGGGGATAGATTGGTAGGAAAAGACCATCGCTCGTCCCCGACCGCCACTCATAAGGAAGACAATCAATAATAAAGCATGCTCCAACTTCATAGCATAACGAGAGACTATACGTGCATGCTTCGGGAATCACAAACCTTAACACCAATATTATTACTAAACACAACCGTTTACTAGTACCTCCCACATATTCCATCTCTATATCGCAAAACTATTGCAAGGAATCAAACATATCATATTCAGTGATCCATAAGTTTTATGTAGGATTTTATGACTAATCAAGCAATTGACCAATTCCTGTCGGCTCTCTAAATAGATATAAGTGAAGCATGAGAGAATTCTTCAAACAATGGTTTTCTATGTGAAGAGAAACACGCAATCCAAACTTCAAATGATATAGTGAAGCACATGAAGCATTCTATAAAGTCATACTCAAAAGATATAAGTGAAGTGCAATGAGCATTCTATAAATCAACCATGGACTATCTCATACCAGCATGGTGCATAAAAGAAAAGTGAAACACTAAACACAAAAGACGCTCCAAGATTTGCACATATCACATGAACGAAACAAATCCGAAAACATACCGATACTTGTTGAAGAAAGATGGGATGCCTTCCGGGGCATCCCAAAGCTTAGACGCTTGAGTCTCCTTGAATATTTACTTGGGTGCCTTGGGAATCCCCAAGCTTGAGCTCTTGCCTCTCCTCCTTCTCCTCACATCGAGACCTCCTCGATCTTTGAACACTTCATCCACACAGAACTTAACCGAACTTTTAGTGGCGGGGTTAGTGAATATGGCAATGAAATCCCATCATGTACTGCTGTAACATTATTGTATAATTATAAACAAACATTACACACTGTATTCTATCACAATTCTATGGCTCCAAGTCAAAGAGGCTTCAACAAGAATTCAAACATACGCAAATACTGAAGCTATAACAGCAATCTATGAAAGCAGGACAGTCTGTAAAGATTTGAACATCCACCATACTTCTATAACTCAAAAAATTCTGAAAAATTAGGACAAAATAAACATTTTGTATAGAAAGACAGTACAAAAAGTTTCAGAACCATTTGATGTTCCAGTAAAAAAAATGTAAAATTCACTACAGCCAAAGTTTACGTTTTGCACCGCACAAACCAACAAGCAATGTACTCATCCTAAAGGCAAATCTTGGCACATTATTTTTATAATACAATGGAATTATACAAAGGGGTAATTATTTTTGTGAGAATATTCATGAAAAATTCTACATTGTTCCATGAGCATGAACACGAGTGTTCAAGGTCGACCCTCAGTTCTCCAATGCATAACTTCCAATCGCTTCTCTTTTGTGAAAAAGTTTTTAAGTTCCCCTCCATATTTTTTTGTTTTTAAACTTTATAAAATCACTCAACAGAAATAAATGACTCTCTAAAACTTCCGGGTTGTCTCCCTGGCAGTGCTTTCTTTAAAGCCATTAAGCTAGGCATAAAGTGCTCAAGTAGTGGATCCACCCGGATCCAAAGGTATATCAAAGCCAATTTTAATTAACAATGATTTGGCATTTAGTAATGCACATAAAGCAACATATATCATGCAATGACGAAGTCTAACTCTCTTCCTATGCATCAGCATGTCATACAAGAACAATTCATGCACATCAAGTAAAGGCCAATGCATAGTATAAGCAATTTCTTGCAATTCTATTGTGTTGGAAACATAAAGAGGCAGAGATGTAGTTCCTCTCTCACAATAATTGCAAGTAGTAGCAGCAAGCACATGCATATTATATTCATCAAAATTATCATGTGCAACGGTAAGAGGCAACCCATCAATGTAATCCTTAATAAGTGCAAACTTCTCCGATATAGTGTAGTTTGAAAAATTCCAAAAGATAATAGGAATATCATGTGTGGGTGCAATAGGAACAATTTCATGTTTAATATAAGGAACAATAGCAAGTTCATCTCCATAATCATAATTTACATTGGCATCTTGGCCACAATCATAACAACCATCAAGTTCATCAAAAAGGGATATTTCAAATGAATCAACGGGATCATAGCAATTATCATGGCATTCATCCTTCAGTAAGAACGAAGGGAAATTAAACAATGTATGAGTTGAAGAGTTACTCTCATTAGAAGGTGGGCACGGATGATCAATCCGCTCTTCCTCCATTTGTTCTTCGCTCTCCTCATCGTCTTTTTCATCCAATGAGCTCGTAGTTTCATCAATTTCTTCTTCCATAGACTCCTGCAAAATATTAATCTTTTCTTGGACAGCGGAGTTATTCTCAATAAATACACCAATATCGTAATTGTATTTATAATTATCATAGCAATATTTATGGATAGCAAGATTTTCAGGTCTATAAACTGAATCATCAAAATCTTCAAACTTTTCAAACAAAGATTCAATTTCATATGCACCCTTAAAAGCAACAAATTCTTCTATTCATTCCACATCATAGTAATCATATATACCATTAGCATAAGAAGCCAAGGTTTCATTTTCATTAAATTCACATGAAAAGGGAAGATGTGGAGCATTCATCCTAGAGAAACAAGTATAATCATATCTCTGGAATAAATTCCAAGCATACCAATGCAACATATGAATTTGATCCCATAAAAGTTTCCCTTTTTGTGTCAAGCGATAATCCCTAAAGTATTCACGTTGATCCAACGTTACTCCCATTATATAGTTGAATGGGGTTTTCTCAGGATTATCAAAGTAGTGCATAATATCTTTTACATAACGAGCATCGAGGATTTTTTAGGAGGTTCCCCATCTCCATGAGTAGCAAGTACCACTATTTTTTTATTTCGTGTTCCATATCCATAACTGAAGATAGAGAATAACTTAGAACAGGAAATAAAAACTACTTAGTGATAAATCAAACAAGCACATATGAGAATATTCACCCCACGCTATTGCTCCCCGGCAACGGTGCCAGAAAAAGGTCTTGATAACCCACAAGTATAGGGGATCGTTTGTAGCCTTCTTCGATAAATAAGAGTGTCAAACCCAACGAGGAGCTAAAGGCAGAACAAATATCCCCTCAAGTTCTATCGACCACCGATACAACTCTACGCACACTTGACGTTTGCTTTACTGGAAACAAGTATGAAACTATTTTGTAGGTGTGATGCTAGAACTACTTTGTAAGAATAAAACTAGAAGCACTTTGCAATTAAAAGTTACACCACTAGGAAAAGAGCTATAGATGATATGGCCACTAATGGCGCGCCAAACATGTGGTGCGCCACTACTATATAGCAGTGGCGCACCATGTGTTGGTGCGCCATTAGTGTGATAAACATTAATGGTGCACCAGACCCACGGTGCGCCGCTAGTAATTTTTTTTCCAAAAATACTAATGGCGCACCAGGGCACAATGCGCCATTACTAGTTTTAACTAGTAATGGCGCACCTGCCACATAGTGCGCCACTACTATAATTTTTTTTGCAAAATTATTAATGGCGCACCACAAGCTGGTGCGCCATTAGTAACCAGGGTTACTAATGGCGCATTTGTGGGTGGTGCGCCATTAGTAACCTGGGACCAGCTAGATATTTTGGACAGCCACACGTACACACTCACTTCCCCACTTCATTCTCTCCACCTCCTCCTCCAAGCTTTTCTCGGCTGCCTCCTCCTCCTCACCTCATTTGCACCAAGATTCATCCAAATTAAGTGGTTAAATTACCTTTTTTGATAGGTAAGTAAGGGGAAAGCTATCTTTATGTTGTAGATCTACTTTTTTTCTCCCTCCAACAACATGCACATGCACTTTTTATGGCCTTGCTAGATCTATGTATGTTTGTGGTGTTGCATATGTTTGTGGTGTTGCATATATGTTTGTGTTTGCAGGTACCGGTATTTGAAATGCGATAGTTGCCAATATTTTGCCGGAGTGTTGATTCATTTCCGTTTCGGCGAGAATTTTGGCACTATGCATTTTTTGGTCCTATTTTTAGGGAAATTCATGCCAAATTTTTTCTTGGTTCTAAAATATCGATTTGCTCTTGTGACGCCCGGATAATTAAGCTATAGTGATTCCCCGCTAATGATGCCACGTCACCACGGTTACTGTGATAAACTCTCGATAGTTCAGAACCGAAACAAATTCAAAATTTAAATAAAAGAAAACAATAAAAGTTTTTAAAAATTAAAATAAAAATGTTCGGTGGTTGCCATGTATTACAAAGATAATTATGGTGTAAGGTTCACAATTTTATAAAATGCCTAAGTGTTTATAAATAAATAAAAACAGAAAAGAAAATAAATAAAAAGAAAACAGAAAACAATAAAAAAAAGGGGGGAGAGAGAGTCCCCCCCACTGGGCTCCGGCCCAGCAGGCCGGCCCTTTCGGCCGCAGGCCCAACCGGCCTCCCCCCACGCCTCCCTTATCCCCCCCCATGATCGAACCCTAGCTTACCCCACCCCCACTCGCACCACTCCTCCCCCCCCCCCGCTGGATCTGGATCGGGGAATCCCGATCCCCTCGCCCTTCTCCCTCGCGCACCCGTCGCCGCCTGGACCGCGCCTCCGCCTCGACCTCCCCGTCGCCGGACCCCCCCCATCACCGGACTGCTCCTCTACGGCGTCGTCGCCGTCTTCCTCCTCAACCCCCGCTCCCCAGACCCTACGCCCCCCGGTGAGGCCCTCGGCCTCCTCTCCCCTCTCCGCCGCACGCTCGCGCCCGCCTCGTCTCAGGTCGGACGAGCCCCATGGCTCCGCCCCCCCCCCCGCCTGGAGCTCTGCTCCCGCACGCGCCCCCGCACAGCCCCGTGCCTCCCCTCTCGCTCGCCCGCGCCGGGGCGCACCCCCTGGCTGCGGCCTTTGCACGCACGTTCCGCCGTGCCCGTCAGCTTCGACCACCGCAGCAAACCGTGCCCCGCCTCCCACCTCTTCCCCCCCCCCCCCGCTGCGTTGCCGCGCCGGCGTGCCCTCAAGCCCGCACGCGCCCCCACTTTCCTCCTCCCCGTGCGTGCACGACCGCAGCGGCCGTCGTGCCCGCCTGCCTTCGCATCGCCCGCCACTGCTGCGGCAGCTGCTACCTCTGCCGCACCCCCCCCGCTGCCCAGCATCGCCGGCGCCGCCCCATTCCGGCCACCCTCGCCGCGGTTCCGGTCGTCGCCCGGCGCCGGCGCCCGTCTGTGCCACTAGACCCTCTCCTGGGTCGGACGCCCGCAAGCCCACTCGCCCGCTAAGACCCCTTCGGGCCACTGACCAGAGGGGCCCCAGCCCCAGAACGATTAAAAAAAAGAATTAATATATATATATATAATAAATAAATTAATAATAAAATTAATTAATTAATTAATTAATTAACTAACTAATTAATTAACTAATTAATTAACTTATCTAATCTTGTTTAGTTTAACTAATTAAGATTAATTAACCTAATAAATAGTTACCCTAATTGTTAATTAGCTAAACAATCCCTAACAGGTGGGACCCACCTGTCAGGTTGACCAAGTCAACTGCTGACGTCATGCTGACATCAGGATGACGTCAGCAGACACTATTCTGGATAATGTTGATTAAATTAATTAAATAAATCCTAAAAATGATTTAAAGCTTTTAAAATTAATATAAGGTAAACCGTAGCTCGGATCGAAAAACTTTGTACATGAAAGTTGCTTAGAACGACGAGACGATTCCGGATACGCAGTCCGTTCGTCCGCCACACACCCCTAACCTATCGAACTCGCAACTTTCCCCCTCCGGCTCCTCTGCCCGAAAACGCGAAACACCGGGAATACTTCCCGGATGTTTCCCCCCTTAACCGGTACCACATCATACCACGTTAGGGCACACCTAGCACCGCTCATTGTCACGTCACGCATCGTCGTGTTTATGTTTGCATTGTATTCATTGTTTCTTCCCCCTCTTATCTCCGGTAGACTACGAGACCGACGCTGCTGCTGACCAGTTCGACTACGGAGTTGACGACCCCTCTCTCTTGCCAGAGCAACCAGGCAAGCCCCCCCCTTGATCACCAGATATCGCCTACTCTTCTCTATACTGCTTGCATTAGAGTAGTGTAGCATGTTACTGCTTTCGTTAATCCTATTCTGATGCATAGCCTGACATTGTCGCTACATCTGTTGATACATTACCTGCAATCCTATATGCTTAGTATAGGATGCTAGTTTATCATCATTGGCCCTACATTCTTGTCAGTCTGCCTTGCTATACTATCGGGCCGTGATCACTTGGGAGGTGATCACGGGTATATACTATACATACATACATACTATACAGATGGTGACTAAAGTCGGGTCAGCTCATTGAGTACCCGCAAGTGATTCTGACGAGGGGGCTGAAAGGACAGGTGGCTCCATCCCGGTAGAGGTGGGCCTGGGTTCCCGACGGCCCTCGACTGTTACTTTGTGGCGGAGCGACAGGGCAGGTTGAGACCACCTAGGAGACAGGTGGGCCTGGCCTTGTTCGGCATTTGCGGATACTTAACACGCTTAACGAGATCTTGGTATTTGATCTGAGTCTGGCTACGAGCCTATACGCACTAACCATCTACGTGGGAGTAGTTATGGGTATCCCGACGTCGTGGTATCAGCCGAAGCACTTCAGACGTCAGCGACGGAGCGGCGCGCGCCGAATTGGACTGGAACGCCACTAGGCTAGGTCTGCTTTCGGCCGCCCTCGCAACGTGCAGGTGTGCTCAGGGCGATGGGCCCAGACCCCTGCGCGCTTAGGTTTAGACCGGCGTGCTGGCCTCTCTGTTTTGCCTAGGTGGGGCTACGACGTGTTGATCTTCCGAGGCTGGGCATGACCCAGGAAAGTGTGTCCGGCCAAATGGGATCGAGCGTGTTGGGCTATGTGGTGCACCCCTGCAGGGAAGTTAATCTATTCGAATAGCCGTGATCTTCGGTAACAGGACGACTTGGAGTTGTACCTTGACCTTATGACAACTAGAACCGGATACTTAATAAAACACACCCTTCCAAGTTCCACAGACAACCCGGTGATCACTTTTCTACAGGGCGACGAGGAGAGGATCGCCGGGTAGGATATGCTATGCGATGTTACTTGGAGGACTTCGACCTACCCTCTTCTGCCTGTTGCAAGACGAAGGTGACCAGAAGCGTAGTCTTCGATAAGACTAGCTATCCCCCTCTTATTCTGGCATTCTGCAGTTCAGTCCACTGATATGGCCCTTTACACATATACCCATGCATATGTAGTGTAGTTCCTTGCTTGCGAGTACTTTGGATGAGTACTCACGGTTGCTTTCTCCCCCCTTTTTCTCCTTTTCCTTCCTTTCTGGTTGTCGCAACCAGATGCTGGAGTCCAGGAGCCAGATGCCACCGTCGACGACGACGCCTACTACACCGGAGGTGCCTACTACTACTTGCAGCCCGCTGACGACGTCCAGGAGTAGTTAGGAGGATCCCAGGCAGGAGGCCTGCGCCTCTTTCGATCTGTATCCCAGTTTGTGCTAGCCATCTTATGGCACCCTGTTTAACTTATGTCTGTACTCAGATATTGTTGCTTCCGCTGACTCGTCTATGATCGAGCACTTGTATTCGAGCCCTCGAGGCCCCTGGCTTGTATTATGATGCTTGTATGACTTATTTTATTTGTAGAGTTGTGTTGTGATATCTTCCCGTGAGTCCCTGATCTTGATCGTACACATTTGCGTGCATGATTAGTGTACGATTAAATCGGGGGCGTCACAAGTTGGTATCAGAGCCGACTGCCTGTAGGAATCCCCCTTCCACACTCCTTGGCCGAAGTCGAGTCTAGACATTACAAAAACTTTTACTAACTTGGCTGTGTGCCTTACGGGCCCACGTCGCCATCGGGTGGTACTAGGATCTTTTACTCCTCGACCTATACTCTGGGACTCTGATCTCTCTACTATTCAGGTTAAATGAATTTGCTAACTCTAAGATTAGGATCTCGTGATCGCATCCACCCGAAGAGCCCCTTATTGCAGAGGATCACCTGCTACATCAGAAGATTCCGAAGATACTCTCTGATGTTCTCTCGAGACTTGTGCCCATCACTTTGGCTATTCCTGACCACTGATAAATCCGTACGGATAACTACTTACACTTGCCATTCATACGATCATCCCCCATTGATCTTGTTATTACAAGATACCCCGAAGTTTTCTCTATTGTTCCGAGAATACTTTGTGCCTACTGCCTAACAGTTCTTCGCCACATGAATACCCCCTTCAAATAAATCCTCGCACTTGTCGAGTATCCGCTCCTCCCCAGTTGTTCATGTGTTACACAAAAGTCTTCGAAATACCACCCAATATTCCGAAAATCCTCGGCAACCTATTGCTCTGGAATTTCTTGTTTGCTTTCATTATGATTAATCCCATAAGTATAGAAATTTTATTGACATTCCTTGTCATTATCATTTTGAGTCTGTTGACTCAATATTCTGCGAATACACGACGATTCTAACTGTGCTACCTGGTCCTTATTCTCGGAGCACCAATTTTCGACGATGAACTAACCTTACGTCGATCCTCATCGTCATACCATTTCGCCTTGAACAACAAGCTTGGTTTCGAGTTGTGTCGTACCCTTGGTTCCAATAACCTTTCACTTCATCATTACTTTGACTTGATGTCGTCGCCGATCGATTACATCTTCATGAACTCTCGCGACAAATGTGTCGTGATCATCATGAGCATTATGAGCTCTTCCAGGATATCGATTGAATTCATGATGAGAAATACCATCCTTGCCCTCGGTGATCTGTATTATCATCGACCACTTTATTGACTTCCCTCCAACACAAACTTGTCGTGTTTTGTGTTATACCTTGAGTTCCTTGCTATCCAGCATCTGTTCTTCTTTACCTTGGAGTATTACCCTTTACATGTCAAGAGTGTGGCAAGAAATTCACCACCCTTAAGAATTCTTGACACAAGTGATACTTATTAACATCACCATTCTTTCCTTGGTCCTCGTGTTGTTTCTAACCGGAAAACCGACAAATGGTCTGTGAGGTGTAAATTCTAAACTTCTAGCAACCCTATTGCATTGAAGTTTATTACTTATTGAATCATCATTCGAACATTGATCGTGCTACCTAGTCCAGATTCCTGGGTACACCCTTCTATCATTGTTCAGTTGTGTATGTTTCCCTCGAGCATACATCATTACATCATTTGATCCGCCAAATGATTATCTCCTTGTTCACATAATTGTGGAAATCCATCTTTTTGGAATTCTCGATGAATGGTCGCTGAGTCCATCATCCACATCCTCATCTTCTCCTTGGTTAATGATGAACTATTGTTTCGAAACTTGCTCCTATAGTTCATTTCCCGAGAATCTTACAATGTCATCTCGCCAATTGTGTTACACCTTTTCTTCTCAGGCATCCTGAGTCTGACATATCCTAACACCAATCAGATCTGAATCTCGGTCAGATATGATGGTTGGGATATATTTTCAAGAGTTATAACAATGGTCTTTATGTGACCGGTAAGGTGATGACATGCCTAGCGCACCGGGCCGGAGGACCCATTGTTATAGTTTTCCTTTTTAGCAAGGTTAATCATTCTTCCATGAGGAAATTGTAAGACTTATTCTATAGGTTGTTTCCGATGGATCCTTTGTATCCAAAGTCCGACCTTTGCTTGAAGACCATGTCAATGCTATCTCGAAGCATGTCTGTGATACTCCGATTTTCAACAAGAACATTTAAAGCAAATGCTAAATTTTCCTTATCAATTATCCAAACACCTTTGTATGGATAGTGTCATGAAATTTCTCTCCCCTTACCTAAAGGGTTTTCTACATGATATCCTGCCACGGATACCATGCTCTGCTTATCCTTGGGAAGGATATATCCCTGAATTATGTGACTAAGACACATTTTTCCTTTCCATCGCCTGATTAATCTGATAATCATATGTCCTTTCCATTGTTTGGTTTAACCTTTCTTGAGGTCTATATGATCTAAGCAGTAATATTCTTCTGCTTATGTAAACACCTTGGTGTACGACCGTGTCAGTAAGACCCTGTTACTATTGTTGATGACATTTCGGTAGCCACCGATGGACGAGAACCTTGCCTATTGGCCCGCCTCGTTCAACGAGCAGGAAAATGGTTCTCTTCGTCCCTCGCCCTTGGTGCCGATGTTGTTGCCGACATAACCGGCAGACTATCCTCTAGCATGCCTTGCTTACATGATCGTGCAAGATGTCACTGTCCTTCCTACTTTTAATCCACATGGTGGGCCCATAACCCACAGTTCCACAGGATCGAAACCTGACTCTCCTGTACCCCCCTGTACCCAAGGTTGTTCCTCGCGCGTGGCCTCGTATGTAATTCATGAGCCACCTTCAATCTGGTATCAGACAAATACTTATTCTCGTGGCTTCGAACCCCTTTCACGCCACATATCAGACATCGAACGATTGCCTGCCCGCTCGAAACTTCCCAGGATACCTCCTTACTCTGCTCTTGATATTTTCTTAAGTTTCAATTCGAGAGTTACTTCCGCCACCCTCCCCGATGTTATCGACCAGACAGTCAAACCTGCAGAGGTCCATTCTCTCGAAATACCCACCCTTTATCCTTTCGTAAGTACGATGGAACCTCGAAGAAAGGACGACAAACTTCATCATGATGACCTGAAGGAGAGGACTGAAGACATCAATGTAATGGGTCGACCTCTTCGAGAAGAGCTACTATGATCGAGAAGAATCGTTAGAATTTCGTAACCAGACCCCTTCCCCCTTATAACCGATCCTAAATCTCGGGACGAGATTTCTTATAGTGGAGGAGAATTGTGACGCCCGGATAATTAAGCTATAGTGATTCCCCGCTAATGATGCCACGTCACCACGGTTACTGTGATAAACTCTCGATAGTTCAGAACCGAAACAAATTCAAAATTTAAATAAAAGAAAACAATAAAAGTTTTTAAAAATTAAAATAAAAATGTTCGGTGGTTGCCATGTATTACAAAGATAATTATGGTGTAAGGTTCACAATTTTATAAAATGCCTAAGTGTTTATAAATAAATAAAAATAGAAAAGAAAATAAATAAAAGAAAACAGAAAACAATAAAAAAAGGGGAGAGAGAGTCCCCCCCACTGGGCTCCGGCCCAGCAGGCCGGCCCTTTCGGCCGCAGGCCCAACCGGCCTCCCCCCACGCCTCCCTTATCCCCCCCATGATCGAACCCTAGCTTACCCCACCCCCCACTCGCACCACTCCTCCCCCCCCCGCTGGATCTGGATCGGGGAATCCCGATCCCCTCGCCCTTCTCCCTCGCGCACCCGTCGCCGCCTGGACCGCGCCTCCGCCTCGACCTCCCCGTCACCGGACCCCCCCATCACCGGACTGCTCCTCTACGGTGTCGTCGCCGTCTTCCTCCTCAACCCCCGCTCCCCAGACCCTACGCACCCCGGTGAGGCCCTCGGCCTCCTCTCCCCTCTCCGCCGCACGCTCGCGCCCGCCTCGTCTCAGGTCGGACGAGCCCCATGGCTCCGCCCCCCCCCCCCCGCCTGGAGCTCTGCTCCCGCACGCGCCCCCGCACAGCCCCGTGCCTCCCCTCTCGCTCGCCCGCGCCGGGGCGCACCCCCTGGCTGCGGCCTTTGCACGCACGTTCCGCCGTGCCCGTCAGCTTCGACCACCGCAGCACACCGTGCCCCGCCTCCCACCTCTTCCCCCCCCGCTGCGTTGCCGCGCCGGCGTGCCCTCAAGCCCGCACGCGCCCCCCACTTTCCTCCTCCCCGTGCGTGCACGACCGCAGCGGCCGTCGTGCCCGCCTGCCTTCGCATCGCCCGCCACTGCTGCGGCAGCTGCTACCTCTGCCGCACCCCCCCGCTGCCCAGCATCGCCGGCGCCGCCCCATTCCGGCCACCCTCGCCGCGGTTCCGGTCGTCGCCCGGCGCCGGCGCCCGTCTGTGCCACTAGACCCTCTCCTGGGTCGGACGCCCGCAAGCCCACTCGCCCGCTAAGACCCCTTCGGGCCACTGACCAGAGGGGCCCCAGCCCCAGAACGATTAAAAAAAAGAATTAAAAAAATATATATATAATAAATAAATTAATAATAAAATTAATTAATTAATTAATTAATTTAATTAATTAACTAATTAATTAACTTATCTAATCTTGTTTAGTTTAACTAATTAAGATTAATTAACCTAATAAATAGTTACCCTAATTGTTAATTAGCTAAACAATCCCTAACAGGTGGGACCCACCTGTCAGGTTGACCAAGTCAACTGCTGACGTCATGCTGACATCAGGATGACGTCAGCAGACACTATTCTGGATAATGTTGATTAAATTAATTAAATAAATCCTAAAAATGATTTAAAGCTTTTAAAATTAATATAAGGTAAACCGTAGCTCGGATCGAAAAACTTTGTACATGAAAGTTGCTCAGAACGACGAGACGATTCCGGATACGCAGTCCGTTCGTCCGCCACACACCCCTAACCTATCGAACTCGCAACTTTCCCCCTCCGGCTCCTCTGCCCGAAAACGCGAAACACCGGGAATACTTCCCGGATGTTTCCCCCCTTAACCGGTACCACCTCATACCACGTTAGGGCACACCTAGCACCGCTCATTGTCACGTCACGCATCGTCGTGTTTATGTTTGCATTGTATTCATTGTTTCTTCCCCCTCTTATCTCCGGTAGACTACGAGACCGACGCTGCTGCTGACCAGTTCGACTACGGAGTTGACGACCCCTCTCTCTTGCCAGAGCAACCAGGCAAGCCCCCCCCTTGATCACCAGATATCGCCTACTCTTCTCTATACTGCTTGCATTAGAGTAGTGTAGCATGTTACTGCTTTCGTTAATCCTATTCTGATGCATAGCCTGACATTGTCGCTACATCTGTTGATACATTACCTGCAATCCTATATGCTTAGTATAGGATGCTAGTTTATCATCATTGGCCCTACATTCTTGTCAGTCTGCCTTGCTATACTATCGGGCCGTGATCACTTGGGAGGTGATCACGGGTATATACTATACATACATACATACTATACAGATGGTGACTAAAGTCGGGTCAGCTCATTGAGTACCCGCAAGTGATTCTGACGAGGGGGCTGAAAGGACAGGTGGCTCCATCCCGGTAGAGGTGGGCCTGGGTTCCCGACGGCCCTCGACTGTTACTTTGTGGCGGAGCGACAGGGCAGGTTGAGACCACCTAGGAGACAGGTGGGCCTGGCCTTGTTCGGCATTTGCGGATACTTAACACGCTTAACGAGATCTTGGTATTTGATCTGAGTCTGGCTACGAGCCTATACGCACTAACCATCTACGTGGGAGTAGTTATGGGTATCCCGACGTCGTGGTATCAGCCGAAGCACTTCAGACGTCAGCGACGGAGCGGCGCGCGCCGAATTGGACTGGAACGCCACTAGGCTAGGTCTGCTTTCGGCCGCCCTCGCAACGTGCAGGTGTGCTCAGGGCGATGGGCCCAGACCCCTGCGCGCTTAGGTTTAGACCGGCGTGCTGGCCTCTCTGTTTTGCCTAGGTGGGGCTACGACGTGTTGATCTTCCGAGGCTGGGCATGACCCAGGAAAGTGTGTCCGGCCAAATGGGATCGAGCGTGTTGGGCTATGTGGTGCACCCCTGCAGGGAAGTTAATCTATTCGAATAGCCGTGATCTTCGGTAACAGGACGACTTGGAGTTGTACCTTGACCTTATGACAACTAGAACCGGATACTTAATAAAACACACCCTTCCAAGTTCCACAGACAACCCGGTGATCACTTTTCTACAGGGCGACGAGGAGAGGATCGCCGGGTAGGATATGCTATGCGATGTTACTTGGAGGACTTCGACCTACCCTCTTCTGCCTGTTGCAAGACGAAGGTGACCAGAAGCGTAGTCTTCGATAAGACTAGCTATCCCCCTCTTATTCTGGCATTCTGCAGTTCAGTCCACTGATATGGCCCTTTACACATATACCCATGCATATGTAGTGTAGTTCCTTGCTTGCGAGTACTTTGGATGAGTACTCACGGTTGCTTTCTCCCCCCTTTTTCTCCTTTTCCTTCCTTTCTGGTTGTCGCAACCAGATGCTGGAGTCCAGGAGCCAGATGCCACCGTCGACGACGACGCCTACTACACCGGAGGTGCCTACTACTACTTGCAGCCCGCTGACGACGTCCAGGAGTAGTTAGGAGGATCCCAGGCAGGAGGCCTGCGCCTCTTTCGATCTGTATCCCAGTTTGTGCTAGCCATCTTATGGCACCCTGTTTAACTTATGTCTGTACTCAGATATTGTTGCTTCCGCTGACTCGTCTATGATCGAGCACTTGTATTCGAGCCCTCGAGGCCCCTGGCTTGTATTATGATGCTTGTATGACTTATTTTATTTGTAGAGTTGTGTTGTGATATCTTCCCGTGAGTCCCTGATCTTGATCGTACACATTTGCGTGCATGATTAGTGTACGATTAAATCGGGGGCGTCACAAGTTGGTATCAGAGCCGACTGCCTGTAGGAATCCCCCTTCCACACTCCTTGGCCGAAGTCGAGTCTAGACATTACAAAAACTTTTACTAACTTGGCTGTGTGCCTTACGGGCCCACGTCGCCATCGGGTGGTACTAGGATCTTTTACTCCTCGACCTATACTCTGGGACTCTGATCTCTCTACTATTCAGGTTAAATGAATTTGCTAACTCTAAGATTAGGATCTCGTGATCGCATCCACCCGAAGAGCCCCTTATTGCAGAGGATCACCTGCTACATCAGAAGATTCCGAAGATACTCTCTGATGTTCTCTCGAGACTTGTGCCCATCACTTTGGCTATTCCTGACCACTGATAAATCCGTACGGATAACTACTTACACTTGCCATTCATACGATCATCCCCCATTGATCTTGTTATTACAAGATACCCCGAAGTTTTCTCTATTGTTCCGAGAATACTTTGTGCCTACTGCCTAACAGTTCTTCGCCACATGAATACCCCCTTCAAATAAATCCTCGCACTTGTCGAGTATCCGCTCCTCCCCAGTTGTTCATGTGTTACACAAAAGTCTTCGAAATACCACCCAATATTCCGAAAATCCTCGGCAACCTATTGCTCTGGAATTTCTTGTTTGCTTTCATTATGATTAATCCCATAAGTATAGAAATTTTATTGACATTCCTTGTCATTATCATTTTGAGTCTGTTGACTCAATATTCTGCGAATACACGACGATTCTAACTGTGCTACCTGGTCCTTATTCTCGGAGCACCAATTTTCGACGATGAACTAACCTTACGTCGATCCTCATCGTCATACCATTTCGCCTTGAACAACAAGCTTGGTTTCGAGTTGTGTCGTACCCTTGGTTCCAATAACCTTTCACTTCATCATTACTTTGACTTGATGTCGTCGCCGATCGATTACATCTTCATGAACTCTCGCGACAAATGTGTCGTGATCATCATGAGCATTATGAGCTCTTCCAGGATATCGATTGAATTCATGATGAGAAATACCATCCTTGCCCTCGGTGATCTGTATTATCATCGACCACTTTATTGACTTCCCTCCAACACAAACTTGTCGTGTTTTGTGTTATACCTTGAGTTCCTTGCTATCCAGCATCTGTTCTTCTTTACCTTGGAGTATTACCCTTTACATGTCAAGAGTGTGGCAAGAAATTCACCACCCTTAAGAATTCTTGACACAAGTGATACTTATTAACATCACCATTCTTTCCTTGGTCCTCGTGTTGTTTCTAACCGGAAAACCGACAAATGGTCTGTGAGGTGTAAATTCTAAACTTCTAGCAACCCTATTGCATTGAAGTTTATTACTTATTGAATCATCATTCGAACATTGATCGTGCTACCTAGTCCAGATTCCTGGGTACACCCTTCTATCATTGTTCAGTTGTGTATGTTTCCCTCGAGCATACATCATTACATCATTTGATCCGCCAAATGATTATCTCCTTGTTCACATAATTGTGGAAATCCATCTTTTTGGAATTCTCGATGAATGGTCGCTGAGTCCATCATCCACATCCTCATCTTCTCCTTGGTTAATGATGAACTATTGTTTCGAAACTTGCTCCTATAGTTCATTTCCCGAGAATCTTACAATGTCATCTCGCCAATTGTGTTACACCTTTTCTTCTCAGGCATCCTGAGTCTGACATATCCTAACACCAATCAGATCTGAATCTCGGTCAGATATGATGGTTGGGATATATTTTCAAGAGTTATAACAATGGTCTTTATGTGACCGGTAAGGTGATGACATGCCTAGCGCACCGGGCCGGAGGACCCATTGTTATAGTTTTCCTTTTTAGCAAGGTTAATCATTCTTCCATGAGGAAATTGTAAGACTTATTCTATAGGTTGTTTCCGATGGATCCTTTGTATCCAAAGTCCGACCTTTGCTTGAAGACCATGTCAATGCTATCTCGAAGCATGTCTGTGATACTCCGATTTTCAACAAGAACATTTAAAGCAAATGCTAAATTTTCCTTATCAATTATCCAAACACCTTTGTATGGATAGTGTCATGAAATTTCTCTCCCCTTACCTAAAGGGTTTTCTACATGATATCCTGCCACGGATACCATGCTCTGCTTATCCTTGGGAAGGATATATCCCTGAATTATGTGACTAAGACACATTTTTCCTTTCCATCGCCTGATTAATCTGATAATCATATGTCCTTTCCATTGTTTGGTTTAACCTTTCTTGAGGTCTATATGATCTAAGCAGTAATATTCTTCTGCTTATGTAAACACCTTGGTGTACGACCGTGTCAGTAAGACCCTGTTACTATTGTTGATGACATTTCGGTAGCCACCGATGGACGAGAACCTTGCCTATTGGCCCGCCTCGTTCAACGAGCAGGAAAATGGTTCTCTTCGTCCCTCGCCCTTGGTACCGATGTTGTTGCCGACATAACCGGCAGACTATCCTCTAGCATGCCTTGCTTACATGATCGTGCAAGATGTCACTGTCCTTCCTACTTTTAATCCACATGGTGGGCCCATAACCCACAGTTCCACAGGATCGAAACCTGACTCTCCTGTACCCCCCTGTACCCAAGGTTGTTCCTCGCGCGTGGCCTCGTATGTAATTCATGAGCCACCTTCAATCTGGTATCAGACAAATACTTATTCTCGTGGCTTCGAACCCCTTTCACGCCACATATCAGACATCGAACGATTGCCTGCCCGCTCGAAACTTCCCAGGATACCTCCTTACTCTGCTCTTGATATTTTCTTAAGTTTCAATTCGAGAGTTACTTCCGCCACCCTCCCCGATGTTATCGACCAGACAGTCAAACCTGCAGAGGTCCATTCTCTCGAAATACCCACCCTTTATCCTTTCGTAAGTACGATGGAACCCCGAAGAAAGGACGACAAACTTCATCATGATGACCTGAAGGAGAGGACTGAAGACATCAATGTAATGGGTCGACCTCTTCGAGAAGAGCTACTATGATCGAGAAGAATCGTTAGAATTTCGTAACCAGACCCCTTCCCCCTTATAACCGATCCTAAATCTCGGGACGAGATTTCTTATAGTGGAGGAGAATTGTGACGCCCGGATAATTAAGCTATAGTGATTCCCCGCTAATGATGCCACGTCACCACGGTTACTGTGATAAACTCTCGATAGTTCAGAACCGAAACAAATTCAAAATTTAAATAAAAGAAAACAATAAAAGTTTTTAAAAATTAAAATAAAAATGTTCGGTGGTTGCCATGTATTACAAAGATAATTATGGTGTAAGGTTCACAATTTTATAAAATGCCTAAGTGTTTATAAATAAATAAAAATAGAAAAGAAAATAAATAAAAAGAAAACAGAAAACAATAAAAAAAAGGGGAGAGAGAGTCCCCCCCACTGGGCTCCGGCCCAGCAGGCCGGCCCTTTCGGCCGCAGGCCCAACCGGCCTCCCCCCACGCCTCCCTTATCCCCCCCCATGATCGAACCCTAGCTTACCCCACCCCCCACTCGCACCACTCCTCCCCCCCCCCCGCTGGATCTGGATCGGGGAATCCCGATCCCCTCGCCCTTCTCCCTCGCGCACCCGTCGCCGCCTGGACCGCGCCTCCGCCTCGACCTCCCCGTCGCCGGACCCCCCCCATCACCGGACTGCTCCTCTACGGCGTCGTCGCTGTCTTCCTCCTCAACCCCCGCTCCCCAGACCCTACGCACCCCGGTGAGGCCCTCGGCCTCCTCTCCCCTCTCCGCCGCACGCTCGCGCCCGCCTCGTCTCAGGTCGGACGAGCCCCATGGCTCCGCCCCCCCCCCCCCCCCGCCTGGAGCTCTGCTCCCGCACGCGCCCCCGCACAGCCCCGTGCCTCCCCTCTCGCTCGCCCGCGCCGGGGCGCACCCCCTGGTTGCGGCCTTTGCACGCACGTTCCGCCGTGCCCGTCAGCTTCGACCACCGCAGCACACCGTGCCCCGCCTCCCACCTCTTCCCCCCCCGCTGCGTTGCCGCGCCGGCGTGCCCTCAAGCCCGCACGCGCCCCCCACTTTCCTCCTCCCCGTGCGTGCACGACCGCAGCGGCCGTCGTGCCCGCCTGCCTTCGCATCGCCCGCCACTGCTGCGGCAGCTGCTACCTCTGCCGCACCCCCCCGCTGCCCAGCATCGCCGGCGCCGCCCCATTCCGGCCACCCTCGCCGCGGTTCCGGTCGTCGCCCGGCGCCGGCGCCCGTCTGTGCCACTAGACCCTCTCCTGGGTCGGACGCCCGCAAGCCCACTCGCCCGCTAAGACCCCTTCGGGCCACTGACCAGAGGGGCCCCAGCCCCAGAACGATTAAAAAAAAAGAATTAAAAATATATATATATAATAAATAAATTAATAATAAAATTAATTAATTAATTAATTAATTTAATTAATTAACTAATTAATTAACTAATTAATTAACTTATCTAATCTTGTTTAGTTTAACTAATTAAGATTAATTAACCTAATAAATAGTTACCCTAATTGTTAATTAGCTAAACAATCCCTAACAGGTGGGACCCACCTGTCAGGTTGACCAAGTCAACTGCTGACGTCATGCTGACATCAGGATGACGTCAGCAGACACTATTCTGGATAATGTTGATTAAATTAATTAAATAAATCCTAAAAATGATTTAAAGCTTTTAAAATTAATATAAGGTAAACCGTAGCTCGGATCGAAAAACTTTGTACATGAAAGTTGCTCAGAACGACGAGACGATTCCGGATACGCAGTCCGTTCGTCCGCCACACACCCCTAACCTATCGAACTCGCAACTTTCCCCCTCCGGCTCCTCTGCCCGAAAACGCGAAACACCGGGAATACTTCCCGGATGTTTCCCCCCTTAACCGGTACCACCTCATACCACGTTAGGGCACACCTAGCACCGCTCATTGTCACGTCACGCATCGTCGTGTTTATGTTTGCATTGTATTCATTGTTTCTTCCCCCTCTTATCTCCGGTAGACTACGAGACCGACGCTGCTGCTGACCAGTTCGACTACGGAGTTGACGACCCCTCTCTCTTGCCAGAGCAACCAGGCAAGCCCCCCCCTTGATCACCAGATATCGCCTACTCTTCTCTATACTGCTTGCATTAGAGTAGTGTAGCATGTTACTGCTTTCGTTAATCCTATTCTGATGCATAGCCTGACATTGTCGCTACATCTGTTGATACATTACCTGCAATCCTATATGCTTAGTATAGGATGCTAGTTTATCATCATTGGCCCTACATTCTTGTCAGTCTGCCTTGCTATACTATCGGGCCGTGATCACTTGGGAGGTGATCACGGGTATATACTATACATACATACATACTATACAGATGGTGACTAAAGTCGGGTCAGCTCATTGAGTACCCGCAAGTGATTCTGACGAGGGGGCTGAAAGGACAGGTGGCTCCATCCCGGTAGAGGTGGGCCTGGGTTCCCGACGGCCCTCGACTGTTACTTTGTGGCGGAGCGACAGGGCAGGTTGAGACCACCTAGGAGACAGGTGGGCCTGGCCTTGTTCGGCATTTGCGGATACTTAACACGCTTAACGAGATCTTGGTATTTGATCTGAGTCTGGCTACGAGCCTATACGCACTAACCATCTACGTGGGAGTAGTTATGGGTATCCCGACGTCGTGGTATCAGCCGAAGCACTTCAGACGTCAGCGACGGAGCGGCGCGCGCCGAATTGGACTGGAACGCCACTAGGCTAGGTCTGCTTTCGGCCGCCCTCGCAACGTGCAGGTGTGCTCAGGGCGATGGGCCCAGACCCCTGCGCGCTTAGGTTTAGACCGGTGTGCTGGCCTCTCTGTTTTGCCTAGGTGGGGCTACGACGTGTTGATCTTCCGAGGCTGGGCATGACCCAGGAAAGTGTGTCCGGCCAAATGGGATCGAGCGTGTTGGGCTATGTGGTGCACCCCTGCAGGGAAGTTAATCTATTCGAATAGCCGTGATCTTCGGTAACAGGACGACTTGGAGTTGTACCTTGACCTTATGACAACTAGAACCGGATACTTAATAAAACACACCCTTCCAAGTTCCACAGACAACCCGGTGATCACTTTTCTACAGGGCGAAGAGGAGAGGATCGCCGGGTAGGATATGCTATGCGATGTTACTTGGAGGACTTCGACCTACCCTCTTCTGCCTGTTGCAAGACGAAGGTGACCAGAAGCGTAGTCTTCGATAAGACTAGCTATCCCCCTCTTATTCTGGCATTCTGCAGTTCAGTCCACTGATATGGCCCTTTACACATATACCCATGCATATGTAGTGTAGTTCCTTGCTTGCGAGTACTTTGGATGAGTACTCACGGTTGCTTTCTCCCCCCTTTTTCTCCTTTTCCTTCCTTTCTGGTTGTCGCAACCAGATGCTGGAGTCCAGGAGCCAGATGCCACCGTCGACGACGGCGCCTACTACACCGGAGGTGCCTACTACTACTTGCAGCCCGCTGACGACGTCCAGGAGTAGTTAGGAGGATCCCAGGCAGGAGGCCTGCGCCTCTTTCGATCTGTATCCCAGTTTGTGCTAGCCATCTTATGGCACCCTGTTTAACTTATGTCTGTACTCAGATATTGTTGCTTCCGCTGACTCGTCTATGATCGAGCACTTGTATTCGAGCCCTCGAGGCCCCTGGCTTGTATTATGATGCTTGTATGACTTATTTTATTTGTAGAGTTGTGTTGTGATATCTTCCCGTGAGTCCCTGATCTTGATCGTACACATTTGCGTGCATGATTAGTGTACGATTAAATCGGGGGCGTCACAGCTCTACCCCGCAGGCGACCATGGTCCGCATGATGACCGAAGGCATCGTGAATAGGTTTTTGAGCTCCGCGAAGGCCGATATGCTTCAAAAGAACGAGACGGAGATAAGATGTCCATGTCAAAGATGCAAGCTGAAGAGCCTTATTGCAGACCCGGATTTCGGGCTAGTATAACGCCCTCGATGCGGCTATATCTCCCATGTGTCGAAGCACGACTTAGAGGCATAACCGCATTGAAAGCAATGTCACAAGTGAGGTAATCTTCGCACAACCCATGTAATACAATAGGGGAAAAGATATATAGTTGGCTTACAATCGCCACTTCACACAAATACATGAATAAAGCATTACAACATCCAAATACAATCAAGGTCCGACTACGGAACCAAAATAAAAGAAGAACCCCAAATGCGACAAAGGTCCCCGATCGACCCCAACTGGGCACCACTACTGATCAACTGGAAGCGGAACAACATAAAGGACAAGATCTTCATCGAGCTCCTCCTTGAGCTTGGTTGCGTCATCTGCACGGACTCATCGGCACCTGCAAGCTGGTTTTGGAAGTATCTGTGAGCCACAGGGACTCAGCAATCTCGCACCCTCGCGATCAAGACTATTTAAGCTTATGGGTAAGGTAAAGCTATGAGGTGGAGCTGCAGCAAGCGACTAGCATATATGGTGGCTAACATACGCAAATGAGAGCGAGAAGAGAAAGCAAAGCATGAACGAAGAACTATGATCAAGAAGTGATCCTAGAATAACCTACGTCAAACATAACTCCAACACCGTGTTCACTTCCTGGACACCACCGGAAAGAGACCATCACGGTTACACACGCAGTTGACTCATTTTAATTAAATTAAGGTTCAAGTTATCTACAACTGGACATTAACAAATGCCCATCTGCCCATAACCGCGGGCACGGCTTTCAAAAGTTCAAATCCCTGCAGGGGTGTCCCAACTTAGCCCATCACAAGCTCTCACGGTCAACGAAGGAATAGACCTTCTAGCGGGAAGACCCGATCAGACTCGGAATCCCGGTTACAAGACATTTCGACAAGGTAAAACTAAACCAGCAACACCGCCCGAATGTGTCGACAAATCCCGATAGGAGCTGCACATATCTCTTTCTCAGGGCACACCGGATTGTCTAAACTTCCGGTAGGCCAGCCCAGAGTTGCCCCTGGTGGCCACCGGCGGATGACAAGTTGGACCAACACTCAGAGGAGCACTGGCCCGGGGGTTTAAAATAATGATGACCCTTGGGCGCGCGACCCCCAAGGGAAAAGAAAAGGCTGGGTGGCGAATGGTAAAACCAATGTTGGGCATTGCTGGAAGAGTTTTACTCAAGGCGAACTGTCAAGGGGTTCCCATTATTACCCAACCGCGTAAGGAACGCAAAATCCGGGAACATAACACCGATATGACGGAAACTAGGGCGGGAAGAGTGGAACAAAACACCAGGCATAAGGCCGAGCCTTCCACCCTTTACCAAGTATATAGATGCATTAATTAAATAAGATATATTGTGATATCCCAACAAGTAAACATGTTCCAACAAGGAACAACATCTCCATGTTCCAACAAGGAACAAACTTCAATCTTCACCTGCAACTAACAACGCTATAAGAGGGGCTGAGCAAAGCGGTAACATAGCCAATCAACGGTTTGCTAGGACAAGGTGGGTTAGGGGCTTGGTTCAACAATATAGGAGGCATGGTAAGCAAGTGGTAGGTATCGTAGCATAGGCAAAGCAAAAGAGCGAGCAACTAGCAAGCAAAGATAGAAGTGATTTCGAGGGTATGATCATCTTGCCTGAAATCCCGCAAAGAAGAAGAACGAGTCCATGAAGAAGATAAACGGACGTAGTCGGACGGTTCCTCACAAACGCGACGTTATCGGAACCAACCCGAAGAAGCAACACCAGAAAGAAGCAAACAACATGGTAAACAACCATCACATAAACATGGCATGATGCACAACCAAGAATGATGCATGTCCAGTTTAAATATGCATGGCATGGCAAAAAGCACAAACAACTCTACAAGTTAAGTGGAGCTCAATATGCAACGAGTTGCATATTGACGACACACCACATCAAATATTTAGTTCTCTCTCGGTTAGATACTCAACAATTTAAATGTTGGTTAACATGGCAAGAGGTGAAGCATAAGTAAACTAAACATTTAGGCAAGTTTAAATGATGCCGGAAATAACAAACAACAAATTCGGTAAATCCCCATATGCAATTATCAATTTGGTGCAACAACAATTTTTAAACATTTAGATGGTATTATCATGATGCGAATGACATGTGCAAGTTTATGCAATTTTTTATTAAAATTTGACAAGAGCATTATGAAGCATTTCTCACCGTGGTGGAAAGAAAAGGGGTGCCACGGCAACAAATCCAAAAATGATGCCACGACAACAAATCGGTTCCGGTAACTCGATTGAGATCCCGGTGCAAACGAAAGTGTGGCGGGAGCGTGACATGCGATAGAACGTGGGGTGCTCTCGGATAACGAGTTCCCACATGTCGGTGGCAAGGCAAAAGAGGGGCGACATTATCGAACAAGGGTGCATCTCATACAACATGCATTCATTCACGGGCATCGTTCCGGCGGTTATACCTTCGAAGTGAGCAAACGAGACGGTTCGGGTTCGATGGGACATAGTGGAAGTAGACATTCTCGCAACGGTAGAGGAAGTAGTGGTACACGCGACGTCGGGGTACTTGTTGGTCCGGTCTTGGCGGCGTAGATGTACACATTGTCGGGGTACTTGTCACATCATCGGGTGTAGTTGTACATGAGGGTCTTGACGAATCCGAAGGGGTACTTGACGGGTCCGGCCCTGGCGATTCAGGTTTCATAGTGTCCTGGTACTTGACGCTTGGGATTGATTCCACGGTAGCATGCATCCACGGCAACACAGCGCAGATGCAAAGAGGCAACAATTTGGCACGGTTCCGGTGGTCGAACAAGGCAGGGCAGCTCTGCGCGAAGCGCGGGGACGGACGGGTGAGGAGCGATGCAGATTAGCGCTAACTGAGGCTGGTACCTCAAGAGCTCACAGGAGGAAACGGGTCGTCCTGGACGGCAGTCTCCGGAGGTGCAGCAGCGGAGTCTCCGGAGGTTGGCCTCCACTAGCGCGCGGGAGTGCTTCGGGCGACGGAGGGGAGTCCTGCCGGCATGGTCGTCGCACCATGGCCCGAGGTAGGGGAGGAGCAGAGGCTTGCCGGCGGGGTTGCGCGGTGGCGCTCAGCGTCCCTGGCGAAGCGGCACTGGAGATGAGCCCGAGAAGAAGAAGGGATGGATGGAGCTCGACGGGGCGACGTGCGGGCGCTGGGCCACGGGCTTCGGGCGTGAGGAGGCGCCATGGAGGAAGGAGGCTGGCTGAGAGGAGAGCTTTGGGAAGCCGGCGGCGGCCTCGGGAAGGAGAAGGGGTCGAGGGAGATGAGGGGGGTCGAGCAGGATGGCAGCGAGCAAGAGAAAAAGGATCGAGCACAGGTCTCTCCTGGCTCGATGCGATCGAGAGAAGGATGAGAGAGTCTGGCGGCGGCAGGAAATGAGGAGGGGATGCGATCGGGAGAGGGTAGCGAGGGGAGATGCTGGGCTAGGGTTATGGAACTGGTGGGGGCGGCTCGACCTTGGAGCCGGCCCAGTGGGAAGGGCGCCAGCTGGGCCTTGGCCAACTGGTGCGGCTGCTGGGCTCCCTCTCCTTTCCAAAATCTTCCCTTTCTTAAATTTATTGTTTATATAATTAAACAACCAACAAAAGGGGAAAATCTAGGGATTTTCGGTTAGGAATATGAGATATATAAAAATATACCTGGAACCCTGGATTTATGTAGGGTTTGAATAAATTGCTCTGGCATTTTTAGAAGGTAGAAAAATAATTAGAGTTTGAATTATTCTCAAACTTCAATCATTTTTGAACCTAACCAAAACAACTTCGAATGGGATGAAATCTAATAGAGAGGGTGTAGGAAAAAGGCAAGATTTATAGGGAAAAGATGAACGTTAATGGAGGAGGAATAAGGACGCTTGCAAAGACATGAAAAAAAGGAAGTGAGAGGGATGATGCATGGGTATGGCTTGAGAGAGAGATGACAAGGAAAATATATGAGGTTAAGTCGGATACAAGAAGAGTTGAAGAGTAATGCAATTGTGAGATGGGTGATTCCAAGTTAATGGGATATTTAATATAGCTCCCTAATATCGGGAGGATATGTTATAAAGAGAGTCACCATGTGAATTCCCTTGGTTTAAATGGATCAAAGATCCATGCCATTTGTTTAGTTGAGTTAAGAAAAATTAAATGACATGATGGCATGATGACATGATGCAATGCACCAGATGCAATGATGAATGCAATGAACCAAACAAATCACACGACGAAACCCAGAAACCCTGGAAGGCATCTGCAACTCCGGTCTTGGGGCATTACACAGGTGCGGGACCACCTACTCCTGCGTGGTTTCATGAATGGCTATCGGTGGCAAGGTGATGAAGATGACTATGAAGTCGTCCATGGGGGCCGGGCAAGAAATGAGGAAGGGCAGCAAGACAACCACCGCGGCTCGGGCGGGCAAGAAGATGAAGAATCTCCAGGACATGATCACGACGGTGATGCTGTACACAGTCATCATGTAGAAGATGCAGGACATGATGATGAGGAAGATCAAGACAAAGGGCATGATCATGAAGATGAAGATGCCGGAGCAGACAACGATGGACCATCGATGGGCTGGGTGCAGGACCCTCATATTCAAGAGCTGCTTCTCAAGCAGACGGATAATGCAAGAGCTGCCGCCCGAGAGAAAGCCAAGCTAGATCAACTAGACATAGACGCGGTTACTCTATTGTATGAAGGATGCAGGCCCGATGATACCCGCCTGAAAGTAACGCTCATGGTTCAGGAGATGAAGGTAAAACACAAAATGACCGACGCATGCTTCGACGAGAACATGTCATTCTGGCACGAACGTCTTCCCAAGGGGAACAAGTGCCCGACCAGTTTTGAAGAGGCGAAGAAAATTGTGTGTCCTCTGGATTTACCGCACGTGAAATACCATGTGTGCATGAACAATTGCATCATTTATCGGGACGAGCACGCGGAGTCTACCATATGTCCGGTGTGCGACATCACTCGATACAAGAAGAGGAAGAAAGCTCCTCGAAAAGTGGTGTGGTACTTTCCGATCACTCCTCGTCTGCAGCGGTATTTCGCGGACCCTAAGGTAGCAAAGCTCATGCGTTGGCACGCGGATAGGGAGGAGAAGAAGCGAGAAGATGACGCAAATGATCCGGAGATAAATAAAAAAGACAAGATGCTGAGTCACCCTAAGGATGGGAGCCAGTGGCAAGCGTTGAACTTCGAACACCCAGAATTTGGGAAGGATCCAAGGAACATCGTGCTAGGTGCGAGCACCGATGGAGTCAATCCGTTTGGCAGACAGAGAAGCACACATAGCACCTGGCCTGTGTTTGTGTGGATGTACAACCTTCCCCCTGGTTCTGCATGAAGAGGAAGTACATTCACATGAGTATGCTAATTGAAGGGCCGAAACAACCAGGGAACGACATCAATATGTATCTGGGGCTGCTGAAAGAGGAGCTAGACACGCTGTGGAAAACGCCAACCAATACGTGGGACGCCACAGAGAAAGAATATTTCCCTATGAGAGTCGCACTACTCACGACGGTGCATGACTATCTCGGTTACGGATATGTCACGGGGCAGGTGGTCCACGGATTTTCTAGATGCGTCAGGTGCATAGATGACACAACGTATCACCAGCTAGATAGAGATCCCGGGTCTTCGAAAACCGTGTTCATGGGACATCAAAGGTGGCTTCACGACGGTGACCCCTGGAGAAAACGCAAGGATCTGTTCGATGGTGAAACCGAACCCCGAAGACGCCCGCATGCGAGGAGCGGCGAGGAAATAGACGAGCTGTTGAAAAATTGGAAAGATTGCCCACTGCCGGGAAAGAAGCAAAAGGTGCCAGAGCCGGGAAAGAAGCGAAAGGTGCCAGAGCCGTTGCTGAAGGTATGGAAAACGAGGTCTGTTTTCTGGGACTTGCCATACTGGAAGATCCACCGTGTGCCTCACAACCTTGATGTCATGCATATCACGAAGAACGTGTGCGAGAGTCTACTTGGTACCCTGCTCAATATGCCAGAGAGGACCAAAGATGGGCTGAAAGCAAGGGCAGACTTGAAATCAATGGGCATCAGGGAGGAGCTTCACGCTAATGATGATGATGATGAGGCGAAGCAGGACACGGAAAGTCGTCGCAAAGGCAAAAAGGCCAAGAAGACCGGAAATGACTTCCCTCCCGCGTGCTTCACTCTAAGTCAGGAGGAGATCGATCCATTTTTCACCTGCCTCATAGGAATAAAACTTCCTTACGATTACGCGGGGAAGATAAGCAGATACCTAGACTCAGTAGAGCAAAAGTTCAGCGGGATGAAGTCTCACGACTGTCACGTGCTGAGATGCAGATACTTCCAGTTGCAATCCGTGGGATCATGGACGCGCACGTCCGTGAAACGCTATTTCGCCTATGCAACTTTTTCGACGTCATCTCTCGAAAGTCGGTTGGCGTGAGGCAACACAGAAGGCTACAGGAAGAGATCGTGGTGATACTATGCGAGCTTGAGATGTACTTCCCGCCCGCATTCTTTGACGTTATAGTGCATCTGTTGGTCCATATCGTGGAGGATATCATCCAACTCGGGCCAACATTCCTGCACATCATGATGTCGTTCAAAAGGATGAATTGTGTCATCAAAGGATACATTCGCAACATGTCACGTCTAGAGGGAAGCATAGCTAGGGGCTTTCTGACCGAAGAGTGCATCTCCTACTGCACGAATTATCTAGGCATCGAGAACCCCGTTGGTCTGCCTGTCAACAGGCACCTCGGCAGGCTCATTGGATGGGGTCACCGTGAGGGTCACCGCGAAATGCATGTCGACTTCGAGGGTCGACTCGCCGACTTTGAAAGAGCAAACCTTGTCGCGCTATAACACATAGACGTGGTCGATCCTTGGGTGGTAGAGCAGAAAACCTTTATTGAGAAGACGTACAATGACCAAGGCCAACAGAGGACGGACGGAGATATAATCAAAGAGCACAACTCATGTTTCATGCGTTGGTTCAAGCAGAAGCTTCTGGCGTACCCTTTACATGAGGATTCTTCCGCAAAAGAACAACTCATATTCGCCTTGTCACAGGGTGCCAAGCACAACCTGATGACGTATGAGGCGTACGATATCAACGGCTACACATTCTACACCGAAGGAAAGGACATGAAGAGCGATGGTTATCAGAACTCCGGGGTAACGATGAAATCCTACACCGGTAACGACAAGGACAGATACTACGGAAGGATCGAGGAGATCTAGGAGCTGAGCTACGTTGGAGAGAAGGTCCCGATGTTCCGTGTCAGATGGGCCAAGAGCATCATAAAAGAAGACCGGTATTTCACCACCATGGTTATACCCGAAGCCAAATCCAAGACCGCGGGCGTAAACGTCACCGCGAAAAATGAGCCATGGGTACTGGCTTCCCAAGTGGACCAATGCTTCTTCATTACCGACCCGTCAAAGCCCACTCGTGTTGTCGTGAGGAGAGGCAAAAGGAAGATCATCGGAATGGATGAAGTCGCCAATGAGCAAGACTTCGACAAGTACGGCGACCCAAAGATGGAACATGATGACGACGATGAATAACCAGCATACACCACAAGAAGAAGCAGGACCACCCTACCTAAAGGACGTCCGTTCAAGAGAAGAACTCCATTTACGAAAAATAAGGGCAAGAAGATTGTGAACAGATAGCTAGCTTAGATCGATTGTATTTAAATTGTAGCCTTCATTTCTCGATTGTATTTCATGGGCACTTTTTGAACTCATGAATATTTTTAAATTTCATGGGCACTTTTTGAATTCATGAGTATTTTTTCAAATTTGATGATATTTTTTCATATTCAATATGAAAAAATATTGAATATTCATGAGGACACTCTATCTCGACCCCCCCTCCATCTCGATCGCTATCCCCCCCTCGCCAGATCCCCCTCGCCGCCGAGCACCCCCCGCACCCTCCCTCGCTCCACCGCCGCCGACGACCCCCCGCACCCTCCCCCGCTCCACCGCCGCCGACGACCCACCGCACCCTCCCCCGCTCCACCGCCGCCGAGAACACCCCCGCACCCTCCCCCGCTCCACCGCCGCCGACGACCCACCGCACCCTCCCCCACTCCACCGCCACCGAGGACCCCCCGCACCCTCCCCCGCTCCACCGCCGCCACCGACCCCCGGCACCCTCCCCCGCTCCACCGTCACAAATGAATGCAACTAAAAATCCAAAAAAACAAATTTGGTTATATTTTCAAATAACAAATTTGATGATATTTTTAAATAACAAATTTGATGATATTTTTTATATTCATAAATATTTTCAAATAACAAATTTGATGATATATTAAAAAAAAATATTACTATTTTTATAAAAATTTATTACTGTTTCATATTCATATTCATTTTCTAAAAAATTATTAGATGCAACAAAAAATAAAAAAAATTACTTATGGCGCACCGCTGGCTAGTGCGCCATTGCTATCTAAAAAAAGATTACTTACGGCGCACCGCTGGCTGGTGCGCCATTGCTATCTAAAAAAAAGATTACTTATGGCGCACCGCTCGGGGGTGCGCCATTGCTATCGAAAAAAACATACTAATGGCGCACCACCAGGGGGTGCGCCATTAGTAATCTTCCCCCCTAGCTAATTCGCCCGATCCCTTCATCCCTCCCTCGCTAGATCCACTTTCCCCCTCGCCACACCCTCACACCCCCTGCTTCCGCCGCCCGGTCGTCGTCCCCCGACGCCATAGCCACGCCACCGCACTCCCCTCGCTCTGCCGCTGATCCCAGAAGCACCGCCGTGTCTCCCTCGTCCTCCCCGACGGCTCACGCGACCGGAAGAGCCCGGAAGCGTCGTCCCGACCCCTTTTTCCTCTTTCGGCCGCGGAGATAGCCGGCGACCCCACGCCGTTCCCAGCCCTCCCTAGTAAGCCTCCTGCCTCCCCTCCCCCGCTCCCCTCACTTCTCTGTGGCTCGTGCCTGCGCGCGCCCTTGGTCTGACTTCTTGGGCTTACCTCGAGCATTGCTGCGCGCTAGGGTTCCAGCGCTGCCGCCGACCTCGCCGCCGCCGTCCCTGTACTCGCCGCCGCCGTCCCTGTACTCGCCGCCGCCGTCCCTATACTCGCCGCCGCCGGTACCCACTCCCACCGCAGCCCAGCCGTCCTCCATGACCCTTTGCATCGGCTGCCCCTCTGCCCTCTGCCGTAGCGGGGACAACAGGAAGCCGCCGCCGCGCCCCTCTGCACCGGCTGCCCATGGTGAGCCATCGTTTCGCAGCTCATGTCTTCAAAGTCTAGAGAAAGCATGTATTTCAGAGAACAAATTCGTAGTTATACTAGGGCACACAACATTTAGAGTACTCTGAAATTCAGTTCTGGAAAATTTCGTTAGATAGTGGCTACACTAATCTAAATGCCAATGTATCTACTGCTGTAGCTTGCTCAGAATAGAGGATGATCAGCGGCAGTTTGTGCAGTTGTGTTGTGTAGTATGACAAAACATGTAAATGTACATTACATTGTTGCTCAACGCCACTTATAACTCTGTCAAATTCAAACAGACCATAGAATGCAGTAACAAAAATTTAGATTGGTGTTGGAATGCAGTCAAAATTCAGACATGTAGCCTTGCAAGCAAAAGTATATTTGTGGTGTTATAACCTTTTACTCAAAGTGGGTGGATGGATCTACATCAGCCATTTCTACTGCTACTTGTGAGGAGAAGTAGTGATGCCGATTGACGCAACATATATGGCAGTTGACACAATTAGTCGGAGATGCATATAATTTGCTAGAGCATGCGAGAACAATATCTGAATCAAGAATATATAACTCTTCAAAGCAAAAGAAATGGGAAAACAAAATTGTACAATCTTTTTTATGAAGATATGCCAAACTCCTCAACAGTTGGTTAGTCTCATTAGGGTAAAATAATAGGATACTTTGTTAAATTAGAAGTCGTCAACATGCTGCTGATGAACTGCTGCTGTATCCCGTATGATGTATGTGATGCTGTTGATATATGGTTTTTTATCAAGAGGCCAAACATTCATCTAGTTTTTCTATGAACTGCTGCTAATGTATGATGTAGTTGCTTCACCTGCTATCTTGCTTACGATTCTGCACTGTGCCGTTTAAGAGTTTTTAGATGAACGTCTATAGTGCTTTTTCTTCTCTGCTAACTCCGTTCTAGAGTTGTTGTTGGCCGGTAACAGCATGTTTGAAGTACAATTGTTACCAATGTGGGCTTGTGGAATCCCATGACAAAAGTCTTGAGTTGGATTCAGTCATAGGATTTTGTGCTATTTCACATTTCCACTGGTACTTGGTCATTGCTGGTAATCTCATTGTGATCTTCTGAAATGACCCATTGGCGACTTCATTATGCGGGGATAATGATTTTGCAGGTAACCCGAGAGGCCCTTGAGTTTGCCGGAATGTCGATTAACTTTCGTTCCGGCAAATTCGGGTACTCCATATGTCCTATTTTCAGCAAAGGTCATGCTGAAATTTTCCATGAATTTTAGCATGACTTTGCTAAAAATAGGACATATGGGGTACTTGTGACTAATGCATGGGCTGGGCTATCTTAGTACTTAATTAAGTAGGATCAACTGCCCCTTTATTCTTGCTGCATTAAACCATAGGTGGCAATAGAGCCAAGTGATTAGGCCCAACTTAGAATTCTCCTTCCCAGCTTAGCTTTTAGGATGCCTCGGTGTCGACAAACCATAAATTATAAAACCTTGGCTTTTAGGGTGCCTCGGTGTCGATAAAAACCTAAATGATGAAAGCTTAGGCTTTGAGGGTGCCTCGGCGTCGACAAACCCTAAATGATAAAATCTTAGCTTTTAGGATGCCTTGGTGTCGACAAACCCTAAATGATGAGACCATGATCTTGTTCCTTGACAATAACCAACTTTTTAACCAAACTTTTTTCCTATTTTGAGCGAAACATGGCCCACAACAATGAGGCCGACGGTTCAGGCAAGCAATTCTGGGAGCTGTCCCAGGAGATGGAGGAGGAACCTCACCGCTATGAGGACGCCGCGGAAGACACCGATCCTGACTACACAACCCCTAGTGGCGTCGGGGATGACACCACTGATGGTGCCGCCGAGGATGCCACCACTGGTGATGGCAGCGCACGCACAGATGGAAGCCAACCGAAGAGCCAACGGAAGGACCGGCGCCCGAATGTGCTCCCAACCGTCAAGGAGGAATTTACTGAAGTGAACTCCGACGGGCATCCAACGGCGCCCAAAGAATTAGTCAAGGGGTACTCGCTTCAGTTCAGGTGCATTCTCCGGAGCACCGTCTCGATCAACACCGAGAACCTAAGGCATAAGGACCGAGGGAATTTGCGCAGCCTCCTCTTCACAAAGCTGCACAAACGATAAAAGTTCCCTGCTGACTTTGCAAACACACGCCTCTCAGGGAATAAAGTGAACAGTGCCGCCCTCACGACGATGAGCACGACCCTGTCTACTTAGAGAAGCGCGGTGAAGAGAATGATTGACAAAGGTGATAGTTATGAGAAGATCAAGGCGAAAAATCCTTCGATCAACGAAGATGACTACAAGGAGTTCAAGATCAAGTGCGAGAGCAGCGCAACCTCCGAATCAAGTCAGTGGGGGAAAGAAATGCTGGAGTTGAACTTAGGGGAATACAAACTCAGTCCCGGCGGCTACAGAGTGGCGGAGCCTATATGGGACAAGGAGGACGCGGAGCGTGCCGAGTAAGGCCTACCGCCCCGCTTCGAGAAATACCGTGACAAGCAGACCAGGAACTATGTTAGGGCCCGGTACAAGGAGGACCCGGTAACAAAGGAGCTTACCACGAATCCGAAGACCAGGGCGCTTGAGCGTGTTCTGGTAAGGAATACACCCCCGCGTAATTAGCTCCATATGGTTGCATTCTAATTAATGAAGCCAAATTTATAAATGGTTCACATTCCTTTCGTAGGAGACTGAAAGCAGTAGCGCGGGGTCGTCTCAGAGCACCCCTTGGGACAACACTCTAAATAGGGCGTTGAACATAATGAAAAACAAGGATAAGCTCAGTAAGCCGTCATCGGCTGGTCGTGTGGCCGGCAAAGGCTTGTCCGCAAAATGGTTGTCATACTATAACGCTTGTGGGCGAAAGGAGAGAAAGACCAGATCGGAAAGCCAGTCGCGCGAGGTTCAAGAACTCAAGGCACAAGTGGCGCGGATTCCGGAAATTGTCCAAGAGCAAGTGCAACAACAACTGGGATCGATGCTCACTGCCATTGTGCCTACCTTGATTGAGGGGCTGCAGGCGTGGATTGCGGGCGGCCAACAGGGGCCGCCCCCGGTTCCTAGATTCATGGCCAGCAACTCGCACAACGCGCAGGCGGCGCCATTGGTGTCTCCGGCGGAGGCGGTATTGGTGTCTCCAACACCGGCACGGGCATTGGAGCTTAATGCACCCGGGTGTACGCCGACCGGCACCTCGGCAGCAAGCAGCCCCTCCGTTAGTTGCACGCCTACCATTGGCGGTGCCTCGACATTAGCCGAGCTCGACGCCATCATGGTAACTAATTAAGCCTCTCGGCCGATGACTTCATCTCCTTGCCTTTGACTGGGCATCCCTGACGCCCTACATGTTTTCGCAGGGCGCCGCCGACGTTCCATGCACTCTCCTGCACTTCGTGGGCAGCGAGTTGATCGATGTCTCCAAGGGCAGAATCGTTCAACCGGGCAACCTCGTGTTCCACGGTAATCCGATGCCACCCATCGTGTATAGGGTTGAACTGGTTCGGGTGCTGCCAGGCTAGGACGAGTTGTTACCTCCGATTCGACCTGCTGGGGCCGACGAAGATGATGTGATGACCCTCGGCAACTGTGTAAGCTGGCCCCTGCTTTGGCCGAAGAGCCAGATTCGTTTGGGGGCGGGGGGCACCACCCCATAGACAACACCGCCATTCGTGCCGGCACCAAGCCATGGCAAGACCGCCGCAACGCTACCGGACATGCCGGACATCCCTATGGCACAGGATCCGAACATGCATATGGCACATGATCCGGACGACGACGACGATACATTTACCAACATCGATAAGTACTTTGCCGAACATGGGTACGGTGATGAAATCTTCGGGCCTCCTTCTCAAGAACCCAACCCTGAAAAAGACGACCGCGATCATGCTGGTACTGCGGAGAAACCAAATTGCAACAGGCATCGTCTGGCGTTTGAGAACCCACAAGTATAGGGGATCGCAACAGCTTTCGAGGGTAGAGTATTCAACCCAAATTTATTGATTCGACACAAGGGGAGCCAAAGAATATTCTCAAGTATTAGCAGCTGAGTTGTCAATTCAACCACACCTGGAAACTTAATATCTGCAACAAAGTATTTAGTAGCAAAGTAATATGATAGTAGTGGTAACGGTAGCAAAAGGTAACAGTAGTAAAAGCAATGTTTTTGGTATTTTGTAGTGATGATAGCAATAGCAACGGGAAAGTAAATAAGCGTAAACCAGTATATGGAAAGTTCGTAGGCATCGGATTAGTGATGGATAATTATGTCGGATGTGGTTTCATCATGTAACAGTCATAACATAGGGTGACACAGAACTAGCTCCAATTCATCAATGTAATGTGGACATGTATTTCGAATATAGTCATACGTGCTTATGGAAAAGAACTTGCATGACATCTTTTGTCCTACCCTCCCGTGGCAGCGGGGTCCTAATGGAAACTAAGGGATATTAAGGCCTCCTTTTAATAGAGAACCAGAACAAGGCATTAGCACATAGTGAATACATGAACTCCTCAAACTATGGTCACCACCGGTAAGTATCCCGATTATTTTCACTTCGGGGTTAACGGATCATAACACATAATAGGTGACTATAGACTTGCAAGATAGGATCAAGAACTCTCATATATTGATGAAAACATAATAGGTTCAGATCTGAAATCATGGCACTCGGGCCCTAGTGACAAGCATTAAGCATAGCAAAGTCATAACAACATCAATCTCAGAACATAGTGGATACTAGGGATCTAACCCTAACAAAATTAACTCGATTACATGGTAAATCTCATCCAACCCATCACCGTCCAGCAAGCCTACGATGGAATTACTCACGCACGGCGGTAAGCATCATGAAATTGGTGATGGAGGATGGTTGATGATGACGACGGCGACGAATCCCCCTCTCCGGAGCCCCGAACGGACTCCAGATCAGCCCTCCCGAGAGGTTTTAGGGCTTGGCGGCGGCTCCGTATCGTAAAACGCGATGATGTCTTCTCTTCTATTTTTTTCACCCCGAAAGCAAATATATAGAGTTGGAGTTGGAGTCGGGAGGTCTCCAGGGGGCCCACAAGGTAGGGGGCGCGCCATAGGGGGGGCGCCCCCCACCCTCGTGGATAGGGTGTGGGCCCCCTGGTCTTCATCTTTGGCGAGGATTTTTTTATTATTTATTGTAAGATATTCCGTGGAGTTTCAGGTCATTCCGAGAACTTTTGTTTTCTGTGCATAAAACAACATCATGGCAGTTCTGCTGAAAACAGCGTCGGTCCGGGTTAGTTCCATTCAAATCATACAAGGTAGAGTCCAAAACAAGGGCAAAAGTGTTTGGAAAAGTAGATACGATGGAGACGTATCAACTCCCCCAAGCTTAAAGCCTTGCTTGTCCTCAAGCAATTCAGTTGACAAACTGAAAGAAATAAAGAAAAACTTTTACAAACTATGTTTGCTCTTGTTGTTGTAAATATGTCAAGCTAGCATTCAAGTTTTCAGCCAAGATTATAATTAACCATATTTGCAATAATTCTCAGGTCTCATGATTACCCATATCAATAGCATAATCAACTAGCAAGCCATAATAATAAATCTCGGATGACAACACTTTCTCAAAACAATCATAATATGATATAACAAGATGGTATCTCGCTAGCCCTTTCTGAGACCGCAAAACATAAATACAGAGCACCTTTAAAGATCAAGGACTGACTAGACATTGTAATTTGTGGTAGAAGAGATCCAATCATAGTCACACCTAATATAAATTAACAGTGATGAATGCAAATGACAACTGCGCTCTCCAGCTAGTGCTTTTAATAAGAGGGTGATGGCTCAACATAAAAGTAAATAGATAGGCCCTTTGTAGAGGGAAGCAGGGATTTGTAGAGGTGCGAGAGCTCTGTTTTGAAATAGAGGTGAATAATATTATGAGCGGTATACTTTCATTGTCAACATAACAACCAAGAGATGGCGATATCTTCCATGCTACACACATTATAGGCGGTTCCCAAACAGAATGGTAAAGTTTATACTCCCCCTCCACCAACAAACATCAATCCATGGCTTGCTCGAAACAACGAGTGCCTCCAACTAACAATAGTCCCAGGGGGAGTTTTGTTTTGCAATTATTTTGATTTAGTTTGCATAAAGCATGGGACTGGGCATCCCGGTGACCAACCATTTTCTCGTGAGTGAGGAGCGGAGTCCACTCCTCTTGAGAATAACCCGCCTAGCGTGGAAGATACAGACAACCCTAGTTGATACATGAGCTATTCGAGCATACAAAACAGGATGATTATTTGAAGGTTTAGAGTTTGGCACATACAAATTTACTTGGAACGGCAGGTAGATACCGCATATAGGAAGGTATAGTGGACTCATCTGGAATAACTTTGGGGTTTAAGGGATTGGATGCACAAGCAGTATTCCTGCTTAGTACAGGTGAAGGCTAGCAAAAGAGTGGGAAGCGACCAACTAGAGAGCGACAACAGCCATGTACATGCATTAAAATTAATAAAGATTGGATGCAAGCATGAGTAGGATATAATCCACCATGAACATAAATATCGTGAAGGCTATGTTGATTTGTTTCAACTACATGCGTGAACATGTGCCGAATCAAGTCACTTAAATCATTCAAAGGAGGATACCACCCCATCATACCACATCATAACCATCTCAATAGCATGTTGGCACGCAAGGTAAACCATTATAACTCATAGCTAATCAAGCATGGCACAAGCAACTATGATCTCTAATTGTCATTGCAAACATGTTTATTCATAACAAGCTGAATCAAGAACGATGAACTCATCATATTTACAAAAACAATAGAGGTCGAGTTCATACCAGCTTTTCTCATCTCAGTCAGTCCATCATATATCATCATAATTGCCTTTCACTTGCACGACCGAACGATGTGAATAATAATAAGAGTGCACGTGCATTGGACTAAGCTGGAATCTGCGAGCATTCAATAAACAGGAGAAGACAAAGCAATATGGGCTCTTGGTTAAATCAACAATAAAGCATATAAGAGCCACTTCAACAATTTAATCATGGTCTTCTCCTACTGACCACCAAAGAAAAGAAAAGAAATAAAACTATTTACACGGGAAAGCTCCCAACAAGCAAAAGAAGAACGGGAAATATTTTTGGATTTTCTTTTTAATTATTACTACAGCAAGAAAAGTAAACTACTACTATTTTTTTTTGGTTTTTCTTAAGGTTTATCAAACACACAAGAAGAAAGCATAAAAGAAACTAAACTAGCATGGATGATACAATGAAAAAGTATGAACCCCGACATCTAGCAATGAGTGTGTGTGAACATAAATGTAATGTCGGTGAGAAATACGTACTCCCCCCCCAAGCTTAGGCTTTTGGCCTAAGTTGGTCTATGGCCACGGCTGGCCTGGCTGATATCCGTAATAATAGTTGTTGGGGTTGTACTATGATGCAGCGGCTATTGCCTCCTGCGCTGCAGTGTGGCGACGAGCGGCCTCCGCCCTCCTCTCGTACTCATCTTCCTCCTCTCTGGTAATAGTATATCCTCCTCTTGCCTGATAATCAAAGAAAGCAGGAGCAGGGAGAGTAATACGGACAGCACGGCGTCTGTCAAAAATTAGTCGGTACTGGAGAGGTGATTCGTTCCTCTCGACAAAATGGTGGTGAACCATAGCATTAAAATCTAGATAGGCAGGAGGTAATTCAATATCATCTTCGCGTACATCTATACCAAGAAAATTAGCTATGCGAGTTGCATAAATTCCACCAAAGAAATCTCCATTAAATCTATTAAGATGCAACCTACGTGCAACAATGGCTCCCAAATTATATGATTTGTCTCCTAACACAGCACTCCTAAGAATACTGAGGTCAGGGACACACATGTGACATGCCTCATCTTTACCATTTATGCATCTACCTATGAAGAGAGCAAAATAATGTATAGCAGGAAAGTGGATGCTCCCTATGGTAGCTTGTGTAATATCTCTAGATTCTCCCACAGTTATATTAGCAAGAAAATCTCTAAATTTAGATTTGCGAGGATCCCTTATACTACCCCATTGTGGAAGTTTGCATGCAGTGGTAAAATCCTCTAAGTTCATGGTATAAGATTTATCATAAAGATCAAATAGGACAGTTGGAGAATTACGTGAAGTGGAAAATTGAAACCTCCTCACAAAGGAACTAGTGAGGTTCTGATACTGACTGCACTTCTCTTCCTCGAAGCTCACAAGATCAGCGTTACGCAAATATGCGTTGAATTCTTCTTTTATTCCCGCTCGATCCATAAAATTTTTAGAAGGCCACCCACAAGGACGCACTGGAGCGTCTCTTGGTGGCTCTTCGTCAGCATCACGCATTGCAAGCATGGGTCCTTGCTTCTTTGAAGAACCACCTTGGAACATCTTCCTAAGCGATTTTTTTCTTCCTCTGAAAAATTCTGAATTTTTTTAGTAACTTCAAAATAAAAGTAAACCAAACTCAATAATATTGATAGCAACCACTCCTACAAGTGCCTAGAGCCTATATCATGCATCAAAACTACTTTTGACCATATAAATTTGATATGCAAGCTCAAGAACAGGGTCACCTAAGCAGCAAAAATTTGCAATGAGTAAAGCACTAGAACAAAAACTAATTGAACCAATGGAGGAGTCACATACCAAGGAACAATCTCCCCAAGCAGTTTTGTGAGAGGTGCTTTGAGAAAGGAGATCGAAAATGGTAGTAAAGAGGGCTGGAACTCATGCTTGAGTTGGTTTTTCGTGTTTGTGGGAGGAAGAAGAAAAGGATGGGTGCAGGAATAAGTGGAGGAGGGCCACCGTGGGCCCACGAGGTAGGGGAACACGCCCAGGGAGGTAGGGCGCGCCCTCCACCCTCGTGACCAGGTGGCAGCTCCCCTCGCGGTAATTTTTGCACCATAAATCCTCAAATATTCCCCAAAAAACCATATTAAATTGGCATGTCATTCTGAGGACTTTTATTTTCGGGACATTTTTATATTGCACGGATAAATCAGGAAACAGGCAAAAAAACTATTTTTACTTTATTTCAACTAAATAACAGAAAGTATAGAGAGGGTACAGAAGGTTGTGCTTCTAGCTTCATCCATCTCATGCTCATCAAAAGGAATCCACTAACAAGGTTGATCAAGTCTTGTTAACAAACTCATTCCGATTAACATGAAACCGGAGAAATTTCGAATAACGTTAGGTTACCTCAACGGGGATATGCACATCCCCAATAATAAGTATATCATATTTCTTCTTGATAGTAGGAAGAGGAAATTCAAAACCTCCAAATATAATCGATGGGATTTTTTCGATAGAATTGATACTATGAACTTGAGGTTGTTTCCTCAGAAAGTGTACCGTATGCTCATTACCATTAACATGAAAAGTGACATTTCCTTTGTTGCAATCAATAACAGCCCCTGCAGTATTAAGAAAAGGTCTTCCAAGAATAATAGACATACTATCGTCCTTGGGAATATCAAGAATAACAAAGTCCATTAAAATAGTAACGTTTGCAACCACAACAGGCACATCCTCACAAATACCGACATGTATAGCAGTTGATTTATCAGCCATTTTCAAAGATATTTCAGTAGGTGTCAACTTATTCAAGTCAAGTCTACGATATAAAGAGAGAGGCATAACACTAACATCGGCTCCAAGATCACATAAAGCAGTTTTAACATAGTTTCTTTTAATGGAGCATGGTATAGTAGGTACTCCTGGATCTCCAAGTTTCTTTGGTATTCCACCCTTATAAGTATAATTAGCAAGCATGGTGGAAATTTCAGCTTCTGGTATCTTTCTTTTATTTGTAACAATATCTTTCATGTACTTAGCATAAGGATTCATTTTGAGCATATCAGTCAATCGCATACGCAAAAAGATAGGTCTAATCATTTCAGCAAAGCGCTCAAAATCCTCATCATCCTTTTTCAAGAGAATTAAACCATATCTTAGCATCACCCTTTAATGAGAATGGAAATATTTTATGGATATAAAAGTAGCGAGATCTCTCATTATTAGTGAACAGGGTGGCTATATCATTTAATTTAGTAAGATGTGCCACAACAGTTTCAGATTCATAGCCATGAAAAGGATCAGATTCAACTAAAGTAATTATATCAGGATCAACAAAGAATTCATAATCCTTATCAGTAACACAGATAGGTGATGTAGCAAAAGCAGGGTCAGGTTTCATCCTAGCATTTAGAGATTGCTTATTCCATTTAGCTAATAACCTTTTGAGTTCATATCTATCTTTGCAAGCTAAAATAGCTAAAGAAGCTTCTTGATCAAATAAATAACCCCCAGGAATAACAAGTGATTCTTCATCATCACTTTCATCATCATAATCAGATTCAATATTTTCAATCTCTCTAGCCCTAGCAAGTCGTTCCTCGAGAAAATCACCAAGTGGCACAGTAGTATCAAGCATAGAAGTAGTTTCATCATAAGTATCATGTATAGCAGAAGTAGCATCATCAATAACATGCGACATATCAGAACAAATAGCAGAAGCAGGTTTAGGTGTCGCAAACTTACTCATAACAAAAGGTGAATCAAGTGCAGAGCTAGATGGCAATTCCTTACCTCCCCTCGTAGTTGAGGGATAAATTGTTGTCTTAGCATCTTTCAAATTCTTCATAGTGTCCAGCAGATATAAATCCCAAGTGACTCAAAGAATAGAGCTATGCTCCCCGGCAACGGCGCTAGAAATTAGTCTTGATAACCCACAAGTATAAGGGATCACAACAGCTTTCGAGGGTAGAGTATTCAACCCAAATTTATTGATTCGACACAAGGGGAGCCAGAGAATATTCTCAAGTATTAGCAGCTTAGTTGTCAATTCAACCACACCTGGAAACTTAATATCTGCAGCAAAGTATTTAGTAGCAAAGTAATATGATAGTAGTGGTAACGGTAGCAAAAGGTAATAGTAGTAAAAGCAATGTTTTTGGTATTTTGTAGTGATGATAGCAATAGCAACGGGAAAGTAAATAAGCGTAAACCAGTATATGGAAAGTTCGTAGGCATCGGATCAGTGATGGATAATTATGCCAGATGTGGTTTCATCATGTAACAGTCATAACATAGGGTGACACAGAACTAGCTCCAAGTCATCAATGTAATGTAGGCATGTATTCCGAATATAGTCATACGTGCTTATGGAAAAGAACTTGCATGACATCTTTTGTCCTACCCTCCCGTGGCAGTGGGTCCTAATGGAAACTAAGGGATATTAAGGCCTCCTTTTAATAGAGAACCGGAACAAAGCATTAGCACATAGTGAATACATGAACTCCTCAAACTACGGTCATCACCGGTAAGTATCCCAATTATTGTCACTTCGGGGTTAATGGATCATAACACATAATAGGTGACTATAGACTTGCAAGATAGGATCAAGAACTCTCATATATTGATGAAAACATAATAGGTTTAGATCTGAAATCATGGCACTCGGGCCCTAGTGACAAGCATTAAGCATAGCAAAGTCATAGCAACATCAATCTCAGAACATAGTGGATACTAGGGATCAAACTCTAGCAAAACTAACTCGATTACATGGTAAATCTGATAGAGGCAAAGGTGTCCTGATGTTTCGATGAGATAGATATCATTTTCTGTGGGAGTCGACTTTGACGATCCGACTACGAACGTGCGAAGACGTCGCGCCTTAGCAATCGCTAAACCAACTTCCGAGGGTTATTGACCACGCTGGAGCACGATCAACCTGACCACGAGGGTCTATTTCCTGCGAGCAAACAAAGAACATGCAAGAAACTGAGATTGCAATCTGGATATTGCGAATAAAAGAGGAAAGCTTTATTAATGAAGGTGGGGTTATGTGGCGTCTTGGTCTGGTCATTGGACACAAACGAAGGACGCGAAGTTGCAGCTATGGCGAACTTTTAGTCTAAAAAAACCCAAAGTCTAAACGATGCCCTAAGGGCTGTATATATGGAGGAGAGAGGGGGAATTTCGTGGCCCTTGGTGGAGGGGTCCGAAACCAACCCTAAATCTTGTTTCCCCACACATACGGACTCTAAAAACAGCCTATACTTAAGTACTTCGAAAATACATGGGCCTGGCCCAATAATAAGGTGACACGGCACCTAGAATAGCCTCTGGACAAAATTTATGAAGTGGCATCTTGTATATTTCATCCAAGGCTTCATGCACTCATTATGGTGGCTTCAAAGTCCTAGAATCATCACTTGTAACTCCGTTCTTGTTCCCCTTGCGCATGCCATCATCTCCATGCTCGAACTTGCTCCAAGGTTCATCTTTCTTGTCCAAGCTAGGCCCTTCATTTGTAAGCAAAACAAATGTATCCAATTTAGGCAGCATCATATTCTCATGAGCATTAGAATCGTTACCAAGAAACGAAAGTACCTGATAATTCAATTGGCATGCGCGAGCTCTAGTAATTGGTCCAGTATGTATAGCAGCATAGGCTTTGGGTGTAACAATGGTATTGATGTTCTCATCATCCTCCCCTTCTTGAAATGAAGTCATCCACGACGAAAGCTCATCTTCCTCACCCAAATAAGGCTTCAAATCTGCAATGTTAAAAGTGGGACTAACCCCAAAATCTGCAGGTAGCTCAAGTTTATATGCATTATCATTTATTTTCTCTAACACCTTAAAAGGACCATCAGCACGTGGCATTAGCTTTGATTTGCGCAAATTAGGAAATCTATCCTTGCGCAAATGTAACCAAACAAGATCTCCAGGTGCAAACACAACATGTTTTCTACCCTTATCTCCAGCAAGTTTATATTTAGCATTCATACGCTCAATGTTTTCCTTAGTTAACTCATGCATTTTTAAAATCAATTCAGCACGTTCTTTAGCATCAAAATTAACCTTCTCCAAAGATGGAAGAGGCAACAAATCAATAGGTGCACGAGGTAGGAAACCATACACAATTTCAAAAGGGCACATCTTAGTAGTAGAATGCAATGAACGATTATAAGCAAATTCAATATGAGGCAAGCATTCTTCCCACATTTTCTTATTATTCTTCAAAACAGCCCTAAGCATAGTAGACAATGTTCTATTGACTACTTCAGTTTGTCCATCAGTTTGGGGGTGACAAGTAGTACTAAAAAGTAGTTTAGTCCCCAACTTAGCCCATAAACATCTCCAAAAGTGGCTAAGAAATTTAGTATCACGATCTGAAACAATAGTATTTGGCACACCATGCAAGCGAATAATTTCACGAAAGAACAAATCAGCAACATTAACAGCATCATCGCTTTTATGACATGGTATAAAGTGTGCCATTTTCGAGAACCTATCCACGACAACAAATATGCTATCCCTCCCCTTCTTTGTTCGAGGTAAACCTAAAACAAAGTCCATAGATATATCCTCCCAAGGAACACTAGGTACAGGCAAAGGCATATATAAACCATGAGGATTGAGTCGTGACTTAGCTTTTTGACATGTAGTGCAGCGAGCAACAAAACGCTCAACATCCCGTCTCATCTTTGGCCAAAAGAAATGTGTAGCAAGTATATCCTCCGTCTTCTTGACGCCAAAGTGTCCCATTAATCCTCCTCCATGCGCCTCCTGCAACAACAAAAGACGAACGGAGCTAGCTGGAATGCATAGCTTGTTAGCACGAAACAAAAATCCATCATTAAGGACGAACTTGTTCCAAGTTCTCCCTTCCTTACAATTCTGCAATATATCTTTAAATTCAACATCATGCATATATTGATCTTTGATGGTCTCCAAACCAAATATTTTAAAGTCAAGTTGTGAAAGCATAGTATAACGACGAGACAAAGCATCAGCAATAACATTTTCTTTACCCTTTTTGTGTTTAATGACATAAGGGAAAGTCTCAATGAATTCAACCCATTTAGCATGTCTACGGTTCAGTTTTGCTTGACTTTTAATGTGTTTCAAAGATTCATGATCAGAATGTATAACAAATTCCTTGGGCCAATAATAATGTTGCCATGTTTCTAAGGTCCGAACAAGAGCATATACTTCTTTATCATAAGTAGAATAGTTCAGACTAGGCCCACTCAATTTTTCAGAAAAGTATGCAACAGGTTTGCCATCTTGTAATAACACACCTCCTAATCCAATTCCACTAGCATCACATTCAAGCTCAAAAGTCTTATTAAAATCAGGAAGTTGGAGTAAAGGAGCATGTGTCAACTTATCTTTCAATACCGTGAAGGCTTCTTCCTGTGCGGTACCCCAAACAAAAGGCACATCCTTCTTTGTAAGCTCGTTGAGAGGTGCAGCAATGGTGCTGAAATCTCTCACAAAACGCCTATAGAAACCAGCGAGACCAAGGAAACTCCTCACTTGTGTGACCGTTTTGGGCTGCGGCCAACTCTCAATAGCTTCAATCTTGGCTTTATCAACTTCAATTCCCTGTGGAGTAACAACATAGCCAAGAAAAGATACTCGGTCGGTGCAAAAGGTGCACTTTCCAAGGTTACCAAACAAACGTGCATCACGTAGAGCAATAAAAACAACACGTAAATGTTCCAAATGTTCCTCCAAAGATTTACTATAAATCAGTATATCATCAAAATAGACTACCACAAATCGTCCAATGAAAGCACGTAAAACTTCGTTCATTAACCTCATGAAAGTACTAGGTGCATTAGTTAACCCAAAAGGCATGACTAACCACTCATATAATCCAAACTTAGTTTTAAATGCTATTTTCCATTCATCTCCCAATTTCATACGAATTTGATGGTATCCACTACGCAAATCAACTTTGGAGAATATTGTAGAGCCACTCAATTCATCAAGCATGTCGTCTAGCCTAGGAATAGGATGACGATAACGAATAGCAATATTATTAATGCCTCGACAATCAACACACGTACGCGACATACCATCCTTTTTCGGCACTAAAATGATAGGAACATCACAAGGACTGAGGGATTCACGTATATAACCTTTGTCGAGCAGCTCCTGTACTTGACGCATAATCTCCTTCGTCTCCTCTGGATTGGTACGATATGGCGCACGGTTGGGTAATGATGCACCGGGAATTAAGTCAATTTGATGCTCAATCCCTCGAATAGGTGGTAATCCCGGTGGCACGTCTTGTGGAAAGACGTCAGCGAACTCCTGCAAAATGTTAGTGACAGCAGGAGGCAAAGAGGAAGGCACGTCCTCGAATGAAAATAATGCCTCTTTGCACACAAAAGCATAGCAAACAGATTTGCTAAAATCTAGATCATCAATATCAGATTTGGTGGCAAGTAAACATGCACTTTTCAATTTAATTTCAGAAGCAACACTAGATGGTTTATTATTAGGCTTCATTTGTTGCTCAAATTCTTTTGCCACAATCTGATTTTCACTCTTATGTTTCTCCTGTTTTGCTTTATTAGCTCTATTAATATCATCTTTCAAAATGGAATCAGGAGTCATAGGAAGCAAAGTAATATTTTTATCCTTATGAACAAGAGTATACTGATTGTTTCTATCATGGTGGACAGAATTTTTATCAAATTGCCATGGTCTACCAAGTAATAAGGAACATGCTTGCATAGATACCACATCACAATCAACATAATCAACATACGTAGAGATACTAAAATGCACACGAACAGTACGTGTTACCTTAACCTTGCCGCTTTGTTGAACCATTGGATGTAGTAAGGATGTGGATGTGGTCTTGTGGTGAGAGATAGCTTCTCCACCATCTCCATGCTAGCCAAGTTGTTGCAGCTCCCTCCATCTATGATGACGTGAACAGAACGTTCCTTCATAACTCCCTTTGTATGGAACAAATTATGCCTATGATTTTGCTCAGCTTGTGTGACCTACACACTCAAAACACGTTGAGGAACTAAACATTCATACCTGTCAGCATCTTCAGGAGCCATGTATTGCGTCTCATGATCAGAATCATCTCCACCGTGTTCTTCACGTGTAATAATAGCCAAAGTCTTCTCATCATAGTCACTAGCAGACTCATACCCACCATCCTCAGTAGCAATCATCACACGCTGAGATTGGCATTCTCTCGCAAAATGTCCTCTTCCCTTACAACAACGACAAATAATATCACTTGTGTGCCCTGTTGATGCCATGGAAGAAGAAGAGCTCTGCGCAGGCCCGACAGGTGTGCTCTTGGCAGATAGTGGTGGTTGTGCCTGCTTTCTTGAATCATGGTTGGAGGTGGCACCTGATGGAGGTGCTGGTGTAGTGGAAGTAGAGGATGCACGTGGTGTCCATGATGAAGATCGACCTGCAGAAAAGTTAGTTCACGCCAATGCTTGTCGATCCTGCACTTCATGTTCAGCTTTACAAGCAAGATGGAATAAACGAGTGATATTAGTATACTCCTTATACTCTAGAATGGTCTGAATCTCTCTATTTAATCCACCCATAAAACATGCAAGCATAGCTTCATTCTCCTCAACAATACCACATCTAATCATGCCAGTTTGTAATTCCTGATAATATTCTTCTACAGAATTTTTTCCTTGTCTTAAGCGCTGGAATTTTTGAAGTAATTCACGTTGATAATATGGTGGAACCCAACGAGTACGCATAGCAGTTTTCAAAGCAGCCCAAGTAGCTGGAATAGGATATAATCTACAATGTTCAGACCACCAAACACATGCAAAGCTAGTGAAAGCACAAACAGCAGCAGGAACACGTCTCTCCTCAGGATATTGTAAACATGTAAATCGTTGTTCAGTTTCTAACTCCCAAGTAAGATATATATCAGGAACATATCTACCCTCAAATGGTGGAATATTCAATTTTAGTTTAGGAAGATGGTCATGTACCTCAGGTGGTGGTGCAGTCCTACCGTTGCGATGATATGCATGAGGACGACCTGGTGGTGGTGGTGCTGGTGGTTGCACGTAGTTCTGATTTTGATCAACCTCATCCTCGTAATGGTCCTCCACCTCTGCAGTAGCAGCAGGAGCGACAGAAGCACCAATAGTAGGTACAGCAGCACCAGAAGTTTGACCAGGCTCAATGGGAACGCGTTGTGCTCGTCCCACTTGATTTGGAAGACGATGTTGTTGTTGTTGTAGAGGTGCGACAGGCGCAGCGGGCGGTGGAAGACGCGCGAGCAATTCATTAAACTTGTTATCGAGCTTTGTTTCGAACGCCTTCTCAATGCCATCTATCTACTCCATGGCCTCTTCAAATCTGTTTAGCACATCTTCCACCTGTCCACTCATCATTTGCTGAAACTTATCATGTAACTCTTTGTTTGTCATGTTCTCCCAGTCAATCGCGTCGGGTTGTGATCCTGCCATGGTTAGCAGCAATAGAAACACACAAGAATATGATCCTACAGACTACTAGAAAATGGCGGTGGTGGAGTGTCACAAATCCGTCAAGCAAATCTCAAATTCTTACCAGTTCTTACCCAGCAGCAGGCGGTGACCGGCAACCGTCATAGTCAAAACTCTCAAAGTTTGGATAGAGCGATTACCAGGGAGAGTCAAACGCACGACGTAGATGTATATGGAGCTAGGAAGGCTTATAATATGGTAGCAAAAAGGGTCAGCAGTAATCAATTCAGAGATGCAAAGTTGAATAAACGCTCAACGACGGTACTGTGCTGGTCCTAGGCTAGACCGTGCTAGAGACGCGAGCCTAGAACACTAACAAAATCACGGCGCTGCACGTAAACAAGGGAGGAGCACGCTCTGATTTTTTTTCTTTTTTTCACTTTTTTGCACTTTTTTTCCTCTTTTATTTGCTCCGCAACATTTTTTTTTGAAAAAGTCTACAAATGGTCTAAAAACTACCTAGCCAGAATTTTCCAGACTTAGTTTTTTTTAGTTTGGAACTATTTTTCTTCTACGGATGGCTCGAAAGTTGGGGATTCCTACTCTGTCACGACTCAGAGTATCACGTGATCTGGAACTCGAAAACAAAGCAACAAATACCGGACTCGGACTAGGACTGGTGGCGGAGATGAATCTGGTGGAAACTCAGACTGGTGGCGGATATATGTAGGACGGTGGAACTCGGATTGGCGGCAAATTGGTGATGGAGGTGGACTCGGATTATCGTGATGGCGGTGGATATGTGGTATATGGCAGCGGTGATGACGATGGTGGTATATGGCAGCGGTGATGACGATGGTGGTATATGGCAGCGGTGATGATGATGATGCGGCGGTGGCGTGACTACTTGTGAACAGAACTCGAAACTCTAAAGGACTAGACACTAAGACCAGTCACCAGACATGACGATGCAACCGCAAATTCAACACATCAAATACAGAAAAGATTATGCAAAGGCCCAGATTGGTTCGGATAGGATGAACTAACCCTAATTTTTTTGGCTTTTTTGTGGATTATAGGTATGAAGAAGAGACTCGATCTAAACTACAAAAACTGTAAAATCTCACCGAGCAACCTGGAAATCTGATACCACTAGATAGAGGCAAAGGTGTCCCGATGTTTCGATGAGATAGATATCGTTTTCTGTGGGAGTCGACTTTGACGATCCGACTATGAACGTGCGAAGACGTCACGCCTTAGCAATCGCTAAACCAACTTCCGAGGGTTATTGACCACGCCGGAGCACGATCAACCTGACCACGAGGGTCTATTTCCTGCGAGCAAACGAAGAACAAGCAAGAAACTGAGATTGCAATCTGGATATTGCGAATAAAAGAGGAAAGCTTTATTAATGAAGGTGGGGTTCTGTGATGTCTTGGTCTGGTCGTTGGACACAAACGAAGGACGCGAAGTTGCAGCTATGGCGAACTTTTAGTCTAAACAAAACCCAAAGTCTATACGATGCCCTAAGGGCTGTATATATGGAGAGAGGGGGAATTTCGTGGCCCTTGGTGGAGGGGTCCGAAACCAACCCTAACTCTTGTTTCCCCACACATAAAGACTCTAAAAACAGCCTATACTTAAGTACTTCGAAAATACATGGGCCTAGCCCAATAATAAGGTGACGCAACACCTAGAATAGCCTCTGGACGAAATTTATGAAGTGGCATCTTGTATATTTCGTCCAAGGCTTCATGCACTCATTATGGTGGCTTCAAAGTCCTGGAATCATCACTTGTAACTCCGTTCTTGTTCCCCTTGTGCATGCCATCATCTCCATGCTTGAACTTGCTCCAAGGTTCATCTTTCTTGTCCAAGCTAGGCCCTTCATTTGTAAGCAAAACAAATGTATCCAATTTAGGTAGCATCATATTCTCATGAGCATTAGAATCGTTACCAAGAACGAAAGTACCTGATAATTCAATTGGTGTGCGCGACCTCTAGTAATTGGTCCAGTATGTATAGCAGCAGGGGCTGTGGGTGTAACAATGGTATTGATGTTCTCATCAAAATCTCATCCAACCCATCACCATCCAGCAAGCCTACGATGGAATTACTCATGCACGGCGGTGGGCATCATGAAATTGGTGATGGAGGATGGTTGATGATGACGACAACGACGAATCCCCCTCTCCGGAGCCCCGAACGGACTCCAGATCAGCCCTCCTGAGAGGTTTTAGGGCTTGGCGGCGGCTCCGTATCGTAAAACGTGATTAATTCTTCTATTCTATTTTTTCTCCTCGAAAGCAAATATATAGAGTTGGAGTTGGAGTCGGGAGGTCTCCAGGGGGCCCATGAGGTAGGGGGGCGCGCCCTAGTGGGGGGGGGGGGGCGCCCCCACCCTCGTGGACTGGGTGTGGGCCCCCTGGTCTTCATCTTTGGTGAGGATTTTTAATTATTTATTTTAAGATATTCCGTGGAGTTTCAGGTCATTCCGAAAACTTCTGTTTTCTGCGCATAAAACAACATCATGGCTGTTCTGCTGAAAACAACATCAGTCCGGGTTAGATCCATTCGAATCATACAAGTTATAGTCCAAAACAAGGGCAAAATTGTTTGGAAAAGTAGATACGACGGAGACGTATCAGCGTTCAGTTCTCAGGAGACGCCTCTAGCTGTCGCCTTCGCCGAGACTCAGATAGCCGAGGTGCCAAATATTATCAGCCCCAACACACTCAAGAAGGCGGTCTGTGAGCAGAACTCGATCCCATTACAGCAGAAGAAGAAGGGACGGAAAATAAAGAGTAACAAGGGTGCCATCCAACCGGCACCGAGTACGATCCGTGATCAAGACGGTCCACCTTCACCTAAGGATATCTCGAGGAGGGTGCATGTGGCGGGTAGGCCGATACTATCGACTAATCTGCTCAATGTTCCAACCGGTGCTATGCGGAGTCTGCACGACAGTGTTCTTTCTTTGGAGAAGCAGTGTCTCTCTGAGAATGATGTGGCATACCCAGTTTTCGTGGCCAAGGTGCCAGAGGGCAAGGGCTTTGTGGATAACGCTATCGGGGGTACGATCGTCCTGCGGTTTGATGACATTTTCGCTATGTTTAACCTTCATCCGTTACACTACACCTTTGTTCGGCTATTTTCGCTGAGTATGAAGATGCGGATCATTAGAGACAAGACCCTGGACTCGTGATAGCCGACCCCTTCTACATGCGTGCCAAGATCTTGGGCAGCGCTGGGGACCGGCAAGTCGCGAGTTCTTACCTCGAAGGCGTCATTCTGGCAAACCCAGATAAGGATAACTTCCTCGCACCTTACTTTCCCGAGTAAGTCATCCCCTCTCCGCCCCGTAACATATGATTTCTTAGATTTTGATCGTTCTTTTTTTCTAACATTCCTTGTTTTGTGCAGTGACACACATTGCACACTCATCCTCTTAAGCCCGAAATATTCCATGGCCACGTATTTCGACTCGGACCGTCACTCGAAGAAAGACTACACAAATATTAAGAAAGTTCTTGATGATGTTCTCCCCGGCTACGCCAGATCTGGAGGCACCTTCACCAAGGCCAGTTCGTAGGTACGGCAAGCACGTGTTCACCCACACTACGACGTTCCCCTGCGTCAAGCAGGCGCCTGGCGGTCATAAGGATGCCTACTACGCCCTCCATCACATGCGGGCGATCGTACGGGACCATAATCACCTTCTGCTACCAAATAATCTCAAAGATTGGGCCACAAACTTCTCGGCAATCCAGGACGAGGACATCAGACAAGAATTCTTTCGCATCCAGTCGGAGTTTGCGGAAATCATCCATCAATATGTCCTTCGTACCTTGGGGCAGTTCTATCTTAGATATCAACCGTCCAACAGTGAGATAGACACAACGCTACAAATGCAGGCTGACAACACCCGTGGTTTCATGACCATCACGAGAGACGGCGGCTTCATCCATACTCCGGTCCCCGAGTCGAGTCGAAAGTAGTGATGCTATGTGTAGTTCTGAAACATCGATTGGCTCATGTTGTAATTAAACTTTAATGAACTTGTATGTCTCTTTGGTTTAGACAGTCATTCAACTTATATGTAATCGATGCTATTTATTAGTAGGACCATGAATCGTGCTATTAATGTGTTGCTTTTTTCTTCCGATCCTTTTGTTGCATACTTATATATTGCTTATGTATTGTCTGTGAGTTGTTACTAACGTTTTGTTTGGCTAGTGCATAGAGATGCCCTTGTATGTCGTGTACAAGGGTAAGGTTCCCGGAGTCTACGACGACTGGGAGGAGTGTCGGAGACAGGTTCACCGTTTCAGCGGTAACAGTTACAAAGGGTACACCACTAGGGCGGGGGCGGAAGTTAGATACGCGCGCTATCTAGCGGGAGAGAGGAGGGAGCGTTGGAGGAACCGGATGAAGACTAGTTTCATCGCGATGATGCTCATTGTGATGACCGCAACTCTCTTCTATGTGATGGTAGTTTAGATGATCGATATCGACTTGTAATGTGAAGACAAACTCGCTACTCGCGGTTTCTAGACTTGTAATGTTCTAACTTTGTTCGGTATTTTAAATTCGGAGACTAATATGATGAATTGTATTCGGAGACTACTCTTCTATTGTATTCGATAAATCTGCTGTTTATATGTTGTGCTCTCTATATTATGTGCAGTAATATGTTTTGTAACCTGTGCAAATATCAGAAAAGAAAAGAAAAATAATCCCTAATATTCATACTAGTGGCGCACCACTCAGCACACTAATGGTGCACTGCAAAAAGGACTCTAATGGCGCATCATCCACTAGTGCGCCATTAGTATGTTAAAGCACATGGGTAAATATGCCCCCCTGGGAGGCATACTAATGGCACACCGTGGGCTATACTAATGGCGCACCACTAATGGCACACCTGTAGTGCGCCATTAGTAGGCAAAACAGGTGCGCCACTAGTAGGCCTTTTCCTAGCAGTATTAGGTGTTTAGTAAAAGGGTTTTTTGTCAACAAGAAAGTTATTTGTCCCTAGGCAATCGATAAAAAGTACTGGTAATCATTCTTGCAATTCTATATGAGGGAGAGGCATGAGCTAACATACTTTATCTACTTGGATCATATGCACTTATGATTGGAACTCTAACAAGCATGCACAACTACTAAAGATCACTAAGGTCGTGAAACCCAACCATAGCATTGAGTATCAAGTCCTCTTTATCCCATATGCCATAGTCCACCTACTCGGGTTTAAGCTTCTGTCACTCTCGCAACCCACCATAAGCGAACCATGAACATATTGCAACACCCTACAACGGGGGTCCCTCACGTTTGTGTGAGAACGGAGGGCACCATAGTAAAGCACCATAAATAAAATATACAATCATACCAACCAAGATCACGATTAACCCATAGGACAAAACGGATCTACTCACACATCATAGGATAACCATAGATCATTGAGAAATAATATATGGAGTTGAGTACCATGTTTAAGTAGAGATTACAGCAGGGAGAAGGGGTGTTACACCGCTGCATAGAGGGGGAGAAAGTTGGTGTTGGCGGTAGCAAGATTGTTGATGTAGATCGTCGTCCCAATTGTTGCCCCAGCGGCACTCCGGAGCCACCGAAAGCGAGGGGGGAGAGCCCCCTCCTTCTTCTTCATCCTTGGCCTCCCCCTAGATGGGAGGAGAGTTCCCCCTCTGGTCCTTGGTCTCCATGGCAGCGGAGGGGCAGGAGCCCCTCCGAGGTTGGATCTCCCTCTCTGTTCTCTTCTGTTTCGCGCTCCCCAAATCTGGCCAAAAACCATTTCTTATATTCCGGGAGATCCGTAACTCCGATTGCGCTGAGATTTTAACATGATTTTTTTTCGGATATAAGTTTCCCTGCGCCCAAAGTAGAGCTCCAACCGACGTACGAGGTGAGCACAACCCACCACCACGCGCCAGGGGCCTCTGGCGCGCCCTGGTGTCTTGTGGGCTGTGTGGGTCTCTGTTTGCGGTGATTTCAACTCCCAAAAATCACATATATTCCAAAATAATTCTCCGTAAAATTTTATTGCATTTGGACTTCGTTTGATATGGATACTCTGCGATACAAAAATATGCAGAAAACATGAACTGGCACTGGGCACTGGATCAATAGGTTAGTCCAATAAATCATATAAAAATTGCCAAAAGTATGTAAAACCTGTATAATATTGGCATGAAACAATCAAAAATTATAAAACGACGGAGACGTATCAATTACTTGCAACATAATTTCTCCCGTGACCTCAAGAACAAAAGTAACTACTCACAAGTGATAAACATGCTCAAGATCATAGGTGTATTAAATAGCATAATAGATCTGAACATATAATCTTTCACCAAATAAACCATATAGTAATCAACTACAAGATGTAATCAACACTACTAGTCATCCACAAGTACTAATCTATAGTTCCGGTAACAAGATTGAATATAAGAGATGAACTAGGGTTTGAGATGAGATGGTGTTGTTTGCCCTCCCCAAGATGGGAGAGTGGTTGGTGATGATGATGACGATGATTTCCCCTCCGAGAGGGAAGTTCCCCAGGCGGAATCGCTATGCCGAAGGGCAAAACTGCTTCTGCCCAAGTTCCGCCTCGAAACGGCGGTGCACCGTCTCGAAAGTCATCTCCTTATTTTTTTTCTAGGTCAAAACGACTTATATACCAGAAGATGGACATAGAAGGTGTGCTTGGGTGAGCACAACCCACCAGGGTGCGCCTGGGCTCCTTGGCGCACCCAAGTGGGTTGTGCCCACCCGATGGGCCCCCTCTGATATTTATTTGCTCCAATATTCTTTATATATTCCATAAAAATTCTCCGTAAAGTTTCAGCTTGTTTGGAGTTGTGCAGAATAGGTAGCCTGACATAGTTTTTCCAGGTCCAGATTTCAAACTGCCGGAATTCTCTCTCTTTGTGTGTACCTTGCAAATTATGAGAGAAAAGACATTAGAATTACTTCAAAAAGTATTATTATGCGTAAAAATATCATAAATAACAGTAGAAAAACATGATGCAAAATGGACGTATCAGTGGGCGGCGTGCCTGGCGGAGTGGAGCAGAGCAGAGTTGCCGGTGCTGCGCGGCATGCGGAAGGGCCGGCGACGTCACCGACGCTGCGTCGATGGGCGACGGGCGCTTAGGAGGAAGATCTACCGCTGCTGGGGCCGCCTTGCTCGAGTAGCGACCTTCGCAATGCAATGCGGAGGGCCACCTCCTCCATGTCGATGTTGGACACGTCGGATTCTGAACCGGATTCGCCATTGGTTCCGTCCCCGGCCATCGGATCGGAGGGGAGGGAATCAGAAATGGAGTGGACGGAGAAGGGAGTGAAGTGGAGTTCGGATTGACCAGTGTCTAGGGTTCTCCGGATGTGAGGATATTTGCGGGGTCGCGATGGGCCGGGCTGACGGGGCGGACGCGACCAGGCGCGCCCATATCCACACCATATATGGGCTGGGTATGAGGGTGCTGATCAGTCCGGAAGTTTGAAGCTTGTTTGAGGTGTTCGTTTTGATTAGATTTTTGTGACCGATTAATGGCCTGACGAATCGTCCGGACGTTTGAGGCTGGTTTGAGGCGTCGGCCGTATGCTCGAAGAAAACTCGATATATATGCAGTGTGCAAAAGTGTCAAGCACACACGGAGGGCGCTCGCTGGGGAGCCCATGCAGAAAAACTGGACCAAACAAAACCTGATCTGTGTGTGTCGGGAGATGACTCCACGTGGGATGCACGCATCCTGGCCTGGCCACTTTGGGCTAAACCAACAGGACCACCACACCCGTGAGCCCATACCAATACATACCTACAGAATCGACACAGTAACGTCCCACGCATCCTGGCCTGGCCACTTTGGGCTAAACCAACAGGACCACCACACCCGTGAGCCCATACCAATACATACCTACAGAATCGACACAGTAACGCGGCAACTTCCAACACAGCAATCCATCCACGTATGTACGTGTCTCCCTCTTGTTCCATCGATCATGCTTCGGATAAACTTGCAACCACCGTATCTTTAATTTACATGGGTTCATGGGGAAGATAGGCATAAGAGTACCCACCTAATCATGCGTGCGCTCGCTTGATGAAATGGTCTCGATTGTACAAAAAACATCAGAACTAAAGCTACATCCAGGTCCGTAAACCACCTAGCGATGACTACAAGCACTGGAGCGAGTCGAAGCTCGCCGCCATCATCGCCCCTCCCTCATCAGAGCCTCGCAATTTTTTTTGTAGTAGACAGTCGAAAAGTCCTAATGCTAAGACTCCATACAGTTACAAAATTGATTTATTATATTTAAGTTTGATCAAATATGCACAAAAAACTACTCAACAACCAGTATAATATTGAATAAATTCATTATTGAAATAGATCTTGGTGGACATAAGTTTTCATATTTTTTATACATTTTTTCTCGTCGTCGTCTGTTTGGAGATGAAGCGAGTCGACAAACTAGTGGGAGCGGCGTGAGATATTTGGTGGCCAAAGATACCCATCCGATCCATCACGCAGCGCCTGTGCGCGTGCGAAACGGGCACACAAGTGAAGAAGACACCTCGTGTCATGTCCTGTACGTCGTTGGACGAACGCACCATGCCGCGTTGCCATTGCCAAAGATCAGTGGATGAAAGCGAATAGTGAGCCATCTCTACACTGGTGCTGCGTCCGTCTATAGTTCCACGAACCGGTCATAATCGTACTTTGCCTCAAGTCTCTGTATGTTGTAGAGGTAGAGTAGAGATCTGAATGAAAAATAAAAATCCCTATGTGCTAGTATTGCTTTTGCCAGTAAAAACAACAGGTCAAATTTGTACGGGAGTCGAGCAGAATTATCAAGTTCTGATTGCCAAAAAGATTCAGTTTGTCCTTCTCGTAACCGACACGGAACGTCATAACCATACATACTTAGAGATCCTGTCTTGCTAGTTGCTGTATACTCGATCCATCCATGTTACTTGGGCAATTATATTATAGAACCTCCTCTATCATTACACTTTGTTTTATCTTGTGCTACAAGTGTCAGAGCCTCGCGGATGTAACAGCATCTGGGCAAGGTCGGTACTACTAATAACAATAAAAATGCACTTAAGAAATGGTGATACTGCTATCATTAGCCGTCTAAGTATGCACGTTTGGCGCTGAAATATTCAACCGCTCGGCATCACACAAAGCAGGTCCCTTTCACAAAAACTGCTAAGCAGATCCAATTTTTTACTGAGCTAATCTGATTGTACTAGGATAATTGTGTTGACCATTGGCACTTTGGTGGTCAGATACACTGAATTCTCCACTGCCGAAAAACAATTTACTATGCAGAGCAGTAGTAGAATACCGGATAATTTCAACGGCAGCCTTATCCAGCCCTTTGGAATTTTGAATTTTCTGTGCGAGAGTATCTTGCTCTGCTGACTGACATGTGGCTCTATCGTTTGAACCAGTCCCATGCTTAACTTTCCTCCCAAACTGTTAGAAAGAGGTTAGCCTCTCCTCTGGACAACACGAGCCAACTGGAGGCGGATCCATCCAAGCAGTCCCTCTTGACCTACTCGATCGGATCGTGATATTTAGCTATAAGTAAGAACTGCAAAACAAAATAATGCTTAGTCATCTAGTCGGAACGATAGGTACGTTTTTTTGTACCCACATCCAATATGTCTATGTTGATCTACATCTACTCGGATCGATGTGGTAGCCTTGGTGCAACGTGTTAATTAGCAAGAGACTACGAGCTTTTCCATGATTTCATGGAGTTCATAGTACTAATCAAAGCATGGTACTTACTGTCTACCGGTGCATTATATTGGGAGTATCATTGCTGGTATCATACATGCCAACTAGTCAATTTTGATAATGTGACATAAAATGAAATGAAGAAAGAGATGACTAAGTATCTAGGTCCAGCATATCCAATAGCTCTCAGATGCCGTCCGATCTAAGAATCCGATCATATTACTAATCAAAGCATGGTATAAATTGAAGCATATGCTAAGCGACACGTGAAATGGGATCTGGCCATGTGAGCGCGGATTTGCGTGTTAAGTTTGTTAGACTAATATGAGGGGAAAATCATCTATCAAGAACTAAGCAATCACACGATGCAAGACATCAAGATTTATTAATGAGGTTCATTGGACATCAGCTAATCCCCGAGGCATGACTAAGGGTGCTCGTCCCCGTGATACCGCTACGATACAATACACCGACCACTCAGACGCCGACACATGCTGCCGTCGGCACATAGATCTACAATTTTTTTGTCAAAATTCTGATAAATTTAACAAAAGTTTGCTCATTCAAATAAACCTGCTAGACAACTACAACAGAGTTGCGTGCATCACTCGATGCATATGCCACCAAGTGCCTTCCCCTCTTTATGGAAAAAGAAAAAAATGCAATGCTAGAAATTGCAGCTACCAAGAAAATAAACTTATAAACTTTTCACGCGTGGCTGTAGCAGGTTTTGCAAATGAAATGCAAAGTATTTGGATAATGGAAAAAAATGAATTTCATGTCCTTCATTGCGAAGTTTAATAAAGTTCACCAATATCTGGCCGAACACCCGTTTATACAAGATAAATGTGCCATCCATTTCAAAATAGATGTTTTCGAGCATGTCAAAAAATTTCCCAGAATACTTGTATTGTTGTAGTTAAGTCGTAACTCAAAGGAGAAGACGATGTCGAAGCCTCCAATATTGCACAAAGTCAGTGGCTAAATCCTATCAGATAGATAGCAAATACTCTTTTCGTCCCATAATTCCGGGTTATGTTTCAAAACCACTTCTGAATTCCGGGTTATGTTTCTCAAATTGCGTTTAAATTTGTGTCTTTTGATGTTTCGATTGACAACTTTGTGATAGCACCAAATTAATCTTTTCTGCGTTTCATTTTTTTTACAATCGGATGACATCCGTCCTCTTCATCTCGGCGATGCATGCAATCATTTTATGATTTTGAATCTGAGATTTCTGAGTCCCGTACCAGTATGTAGGCATAGAGCCAGCCTCCTCCCAAGTCGCCCCCGTGTGGCGGCCGGGAGGCTCCCAGATCCCGTCGCCCAGCCTGCCCTTCTCCTCCTCCTCCTCCTCCCTCGTCGCCACCTGAGGGCACGGCAAGGCGAAGCCTTGCCGTCGCCAGCGTTGGCGGGGACTCGGGGCCCTCCCACTCGTGAGGGGTTGGCGCGCGTTGGTGCCCCCGGGCCGAAGCGTGGCGTGTGATCGGGCGTCATGGCGGGGGGTGGCGGCGCTCCGACAATCCCATACCTCCACGACAGGCGGCTTCAAGGTGTGGGGCATCGCAGTCGTCAAGGACGGCGGTGGCGTGGCCGGATCCGGGCCCAGGCGTGGGCTTGGTCTCCGGGTCGCGGTCGGTGCGATGGCGGGTGCGACACGTCGACAGCTAGACGGGTCTACAGATTCCATTCTTTTTTGGTCCTTGACATCTCGGGCAACTGTGGGGTAACCCTAGATCTCCTTGAGATCAAGCGATGGCGGTGCTTTTGCGTCGTAGTTGTTGGAAATATGCCCTAGAGGCAATAATAAAAGAATTATTATTATATTTCCTTGTTCATGATAATTGTCTTTTATTCATGCTATAATTGTGTTATCCGGAAATCGTAATACATGTGTGAATACATAGACACCAACATGTCCCTAGTAAGCCTCTAGTTGACTAGCTCGTTGATCAACAGATAGTCATGGTTTCCTGACTATGGACATTGGATGTCATTGATAACGAGATCACATCATTAGGAGAATGATGTGATGGACAAGACCCAATCCTAAACATAGCACAAGATCGTATAGTTCGTTTGCTAGAGTTTTTCCAATGTCAAGTATCTTTTCCTTAGACCATGAGATCGTGTAACTCCCGGATACCGTAGGAATGCTTTGGGTGTACCAAACGTCACAACGTAACTGGGTGACTATAGAGATATACTACGGGTATCTCCGAAAGTGTCTGTTGGGTTGACACGGATCAAGACTGGGATTTGTCACTCTGTATGACGGAGAGGTATCTCTGGGCCCACTCGGTAATGCATCATCATAATGAGCTCAAAGTGACCAAGTGTCTGGTCACGGGATCATGCATTACGGTACGAGTAAAGTGACTTGCCGGTAACGAGATTGAACGAGGTATTGGGATACCGACAATCGAATCTCGGGCAAGTAACGTACCGATTGACAAAGGGAATTGTATACAGGGTTGCTTGAATCCTCGATATCGTGGTTCATCCGATGAGATCATCGAGGAGCATGTGGGAGCCAACATGGGTATCCAGATCCCGCTGTTGGTTATTGACCGGAGAGCCATCTCGGTCATGTCTACATGTCTCCCGAACCCGTAGGGTCTACACACTTAAGGTTCGGTGACGCTAGGGTTGTAGAGATATGAATATGCAGTAACCCGAAAGTTGTTCGGAGTCCCGGATGAGATCCCGGATGTCACGAGGAGTTTCGGAATGGTCCGGAGGTGAAGAATTATATATAGGAAGTGCAGTTTCGGCTATCGGGAGAGTTTCGGGGGTCACCGGTATTGTACCGGGACCACCGGAAGGGTCCCGGGGGTCCACCGGGTGGGACCACCCATCCCGGAGGGCCCCATGGGCTGAAGTGGGGAGGGGAACCAGCCCATAGTGGTCTGGTGCACCCCCTTGGCCCACCCCCTGCGCCTAGGGTTGGAAACCCTAGGGTGGGGGGGGGGCGCCCCACTTGCCTTGGGGGCCACTCCACCCTTGGCCGCCGCCCCCTAGGAGATCCCATCTCCTAGGGCCGAAGCCCCCCTTGGGGAGCCTATATAAAGGGGGAGGGAGGGGCAGCCGCACCCTTGACTCTTGGCGCCTCCCTCTCCCCTGCTACACCTCTCCCTCTCGCAGTAGAACAGCGAAGCCCTGCTGCGATGACTCCTGCATCCACCACCACGCCGTCGTGCTGCTGGATTTTCATCAACCTCCCCTTCCCCCTTGCTGGATCAAGAAGGAGGAGACGTCACACTGACCGTACGTGTGTTGAACGCGGAGGTGCCGTCCGTTCGGTGCTAGGATCTCCGGTGATTTGGATCACGTCGAGTACGACTTCCTCATCCCCGTTCTTTGAACGCTTCCGCGCGTGATCTACAAAGGTATGTAGATGCTATCCGATCACTCGTTGCTAGATGAACTCATAGATGGATCTTGGTGAAACCGTAGGAAATTTTTTGTTTTCTGCAACGTTCCCCAATAGTAGTCCCTCTTCAGGACATCGTTTTGGAGTTTGCTTCCGTTGAAGGGAACACCGACGCCGACGGCGCACGCCTGATGGTGCAAGTGCCGATGAAAATCATGCCGACTACGGTCATGGCGGATGATGGCGGCGTCTTTGATGTCGTTTCCTTGCCGGGACATCGTCGTTGCAGTTTGCGTCATCAGGCTTGGGATGCTCCGGGGGACACTCTAGATCTAGGTCTCCCGGTTCGGACGATGATGGCGTTCTCTATATCACTTTCCCTACCGGGGGCCTCGTTTTGGAGCAAGTGATGGCTGGAGGTGGCAAGAGGAGGAGCAATGTTACATCTACCGCAAGGCCGACGACGGATCACGGTGATGTCGCTTGAAGCTACGTCGGTATTTCCCCAAAGAGGAAGGGATGATGCAGCACAACGGCGGTTGGTATTTCCCTCAGATATGAAACCAAGGTTATCGAACCAGTAGGAGAACCAAGCAACACAACTTAAACAGCCCCTGCCCATAGATAACAAATCCTCGCAACCCGACGTGTTAAAGGTGTTATCAATCCCTTGTGGGCAACGGTGCCAGAAATTGGTGCGTGATGGGAGAAAGTTGTGAGAGATTAAATAAATAGATCGCAAATAAAATAAAGTGCATCAAAGTATTTTTGTATTTTTGGTTTAATATACCTGAAAATAAATGCAAGAAAAAAGTAGACTGCAACGACAAATATATGAGAAAGAAGACTCGGGGGCCGTAGGTTTCACCAGTGGCTTCTCTCAAGAAAAATAGCAAACGGTGGGTAAACAAATTACTGTTGGGCAATTGATAGAACCTCAAATAATTATGACGATATCCAGGCAATGATCATTATATAGGTATCACGTCCAAGATTAGTAGACCGACTCCTGCCTGCATCTACTACTATTACTCCACACATTGACCGCTATCCAGCATGCATCTAGTGTATTAAGTTCATGAAGAAACAAAGTAATGTAATAAGAACGATGACATGATGTAGACAAGATCTATCTATCTAGAGATAGACCCCATCCTTAGTAGCAACGATACATACGTGTTGTTTCCCTTTCTGTCACTGGGATCAAGCACCGTAAAATCAAATCCAGTACAAAGCACCTCTTCCCATTGCAAGATAAATAGATCAAGTTGCCCAAACAAAACCCAAATATCGGAGAAGAAATACGAGGCTATAAACAATCATGCATATAAGAGATCAAAGAAACTCATATAACTTTCATGGGCATAAAAAGATAGATCGGATCATAAACTCAAAGTTCATCGATCCCAACAAATACACCGCAAAAGAGTTACATCACATGGATCTCCAAGAGACCATTGTATTGAGAATCAAGAGAGAGAGAGAGAGAGAGAGATGAAGCCATCTCACTACTAACTACGGACCCGAAGGTCTACAAAGAACTACTCACACATCATCGGAGAGGCACCAATGGAGGTGGTGAACCCCATCCGTGATGGTGTCTAGATTTACCCCCTGAGGCGTGGGTTGAGAGTTACGAGATGGCCATGGAACTGTTGGAGGTCAGCGATGCCGCGTGTGCCAAGTACTTTACCATGATGGTGGATGGGACCGCCCGTACTTGGTTAAAGGGACTACCTGCCAACTCCATCGGGTCATGGGCCGAGTTAAAAGCCCGATTTATCCAGAATTTTAAGGATACGTGCAAGCAGCCCATGTCGATCGTGGATTTGGATGCCTACACCCAAGAGGAGGGCGAGTCAATGACACATTGGGTGCGCCGGGTTAAGGCCATCCTACACTCATCGGATAACATCAATGTCGGCTCAGCAGTCCTCATGTTCGAGAAAAACTGTCGTTTTGTGCCTCTTAAACAGAAGTTGGGGCGGCTGAAGCGCCACTGCAATGATATGGGGGAGCTGATGGCAGCTCTAATTAAATATGTCGACTCTGATGGTACCAAGGACCCAGTGTCTAATAATGACAAACCGGGAAAGGGAAAGAAGAGTGGCAACACTAGAAACCAGCATCATAACCCGGTGACTTAGGGGAGTAACGGTAAACGTAAGGCTGATAATAATTCAGATTTTGTGGCCAATACCAACACGTAGAACAATGGTCAGCATCGTAAAGGAAAGCCACCTCCTCGGGCAGGAGGGTCAGGTATAAATCTGGAGTAGATGTTGAATCAGCCCTGTCCAAAGCATGGCTCACGGGACATGCCATCTATGCACCTTTGGAAGGACTGCTACATTATGAAGGAGTTCAAAAATTCCGACTTGTTCCGGTACAATCATGGACCAGGTGGCGGCTCAGGTTCCGGTTCTTATGGTCCGAGTCATGGTGCTGGCGGCTCTAACTCTGGTTTGCAGGGTCGCCAGGGTAACCAAGGTCACCAGGGAGGTTTTCATCAACAGCCTGGTCCGGGGAGTCAGCAGCAACAATCTGGGTATCAGAGTTACCTGAAGCAGTTGAATAGTGGGCAGTACCATGTCTTAACCACAAGTTTATGCAAGCGGGATCAGAAGCTTCATAAAAGGGCAGTGAATGACGTTGAACTGGCAGTTCCCCGTTACTTGCGCTGGTCAGAGCAACCCATTGTGTGGATCCGTGAGGATCACCCACCCCGGGTTGATAATCCGGGTCACCTGGCTTTGGTGGTAGCACCCCAGGTTGGAGGATATAAATTCACCAAAGTACTCATGGATGGAGGTAGCAGCATCAATATCCTTTATTATGACACCTTCTGTCGCATGGGGTTAACCGATAAAAATCTTAAGCCGTCAAACACTATTTTTCATGGTGTGGTGCCTGGTAAGTCGGCATACCCAGTTGGGAAAATAGCGATGGAGGTTGCATTTTGGGATGATCATGATTCTAGATATGAAACATTGACCTTTGAAGTAGTGAAGATCAAGAGCCCTTATCATGCTCTATTTGGACGGCCGGCTTATGCTAAGTTCATGGCAAGGCCTTGTTATGTTTATCTACAACTCAAAATGCCAGGTCACAAGGGGACCATTATGGTACATGGAAGCCGGAAGATAGCTTTGGAGTGTGAGGAAGGTGATGCAACGCTATGCTGAGTCGGTCTGCGCAACGAAGGAGTTGAAGTTTTACAAAGACAATGTTGACCCGGTTGACATGACATCTTTGAAAAAACCAACTACGGAGCATGACCTGGTATTGAAGTTTAAATCGACAGATGATACCAAGCTAATTGACTTCGTTCCTGGCGATTCATCTAAGCAGTTCAACATCAGTGCTAATCTGGATCCAAAATAGGAAAGCGCGCTCATCGAGTTCATCCGTGAGAACCGGGACATCTTTGCATGGAAGCCTTCTCACATGCCAGGTGTACTGACGGAACTCGTTGAGCACAGTCTTAATATTGATCCAAAGTTTAAGCCGGTGAAGCAGTTTCTCCGTCGTTTTAATGAAGAGAGGCGAAGGGCCATTGGTGAAGAAGTGGCCCGGCTCTTGGCAGCCGGGTTCATTGTTGAAGTTTTTCATCCTGAGTGGTTTGCTAACCCGGTGCTGGTCCTTAAGAAGAACGACACTTGGTGTATGTGTGTGGATTACACGGATTTAAACAAAGCTTGTCCGGCTGATCCTTTTGCTCTCCCTCGTATTGATCAAATTATTGATGCTACGGCGGGTTGTGAGCGTTTGAGTTTTTTGGATGCTTATTATGGTTATCATCAGATCAAGATGGCAGTTAAAGACCAGGAGAAGACAACTTTTATCACTCCCTTTGGAGCCTTCTGTTATGTGTCTATGCCTTTTGGGCTCAAGAGTGCCCAGGCGACTTACCAGCAATGTGTGCATAATTGTCTTCATAATTAGATTGGGCGCAATCTTCATGCTTATGTGGATGATATTATGGTAAAATCCAGAAAGAAGGAAACCTTGATAAATGATTTGAAGGAGACCTTTGATAATCTCAGGGTTTATAAGATGATGCTTAATCCAGCCAAGTGCGTTTTTGGTGTGCCAGCAGACAAGCTCTTGGGTTTTCTGGTTTCTAAGAGAGGCATTGAAGATAACCCACAGAATATAAAATCCATCACTTCTTTGGCTAAGCCGGCGTGTATCAATGATGTTCAACACTTGGCGGGTCGTATTGCGGCTCTAAGCCGGTTCATAAGTCGGCTGGGAGAGAAGGCTATTATCGGTGTCAAAACCGGCGGATCTCGGGTAGGGGGTCCCGAACTGTGCGTCTAGGCCGGATCGTAACAGGAGGCAGGGGACACGAAGTTTTACCCAGGTTCGGGCCCTCTTGATGGAGGTAAAACCCTACGTCCTGCTTGATTAATATTGATGATATGGGTATTACAAGAGTAGATCTACCACGAGAGAGAGGCTAAACCCTAGAAGCTAGCCTATGGTATGATTGTTGTTCTGTATGTTGTCCTACGGACTAAAACCCTCTGGTTTATATAGACAACGGAGAGGGTTAGGGTTACACAAAGTCGGTTACAATGGTAGGAGATCTACATAGCCGTATCGCCAAGCTTGCCTTCCACGCCAAGAAAAGTCCCTTCCGGACACGGGACGAAGTCTTCAATCTTGTATCTTCATAGTCCAGGAGTCCGGCTGAAGGTATTGTCCGGCCATCCGGACACTCCCTAATCCAGGACTCCCTCAGTAACCCCTGAACCAGGCTTCAATGACGACGAGTCTGGCGCGCAGTTTGTCTTCGGCATTGCAAGGCGGGTTCCTCCTCCAAGTACTTCATAGAAGATTTTGAACACAAAGATAGTGTCCGGCTCTGCAAAATAAGTTTCCACATATTGCCATAGAGAGAATAATATTTACACAAATCTAATCTGCTGACGTATTCCATAGTGTGACATCGCACCACGGCCAAGCCTTTATTCGAATTGTTTTATTGTCCCACCTCAGCGTGTCATGCGAGGCGGTTTCCTTGGCACGTCTCGTCGAAGCAGAGATCGTGTCCCCTTATTCCGGGATTCTCATCAATACGGGCGTGGGTAACCCAACTGCGCCATTGATTACGGCGCTTGGAGATAAGCGAGTTTTACCAGGCTGGTGGGGACACGTAGTTGCGTCCACCCATATAAGGGGATAAGGATCCACCTTTTCACCTATGCCTTCTTCCTCCTTCGCCTATCCATTTTCGCGCACTTGAGCTCCAGCGCCCAAGTCCGCACTCCCCACCTCAACCTTCTCCAGCCTTGTCCGGAGCGGGAGGCAAGTGGATGGTCTCCTCCGTCACGGAGGGACACATCAAAAAACTGAGGAAGGCCAGATACTTGTCTAACGACATCGCGTACCGGCTTCCCGAAGAGGGGCAGCTCCTCCCCACCCCAAGGCCCCATGAGAGGGTAGTGTTCCTTCCCCACTTCCTCCGCGGACCGGGCTTTCCTATCCACCCATTCGTCCGAGACTCATGTTCTACTGCGGCCTGGATTTCCATGATCTGGCCCCGAACTTCATCCTCAACATCTCGGCGTTTATCGTCATGTGTGAGGCTTTCCTCCATATCCGCCCCCATTTCGGCCTATGGCTCAAGACTTTCAATGTCAAGCCGAAGGTGGTGCGCGGCAACCAGGCGGAGTGCGGAGGCGCCATGGTGGGCAAGATGCCCAACGTCTTATGGCTCGAGGGCTCCTTTGTGGAGACCCTGAAGGGGTGGCAATCGGGGTGGTTTTACATCACCGAGCCGCGCGACCCTGAGTGGGTCGCAGCCCCTGAGTTCCGGTCCGGACCCCCAACGCGGCTCACGTCCTGGAAAGAGATGGGCCTGTCGTGGGGCAGCAAAGAAGAGGTGACTGGACTGCAAACATGCATCCAAACCCTGGTGAACAAGCAGCTCAAGCTTGTTAACGTAGTCCAGGTTATGCTCATCCGTTGGATCCTCCCGTGTCAACAACGGGCCTTCAATCTGTGGGAGTTCAACCCAGCACAGCACCGAACTCTGAGCAGGCTCTTCGACACGACGTACGAAGATGCCTAGAAGGTGCTTTTCAAGGGTGCCGAGGCTCCCGCATCCGCTTCCGAGGATCACGGATTCAGCGCGCAGCGTCACGCTAGCGCGGTAAGTTGTTTGTACCTTTTACATGGTATTAGTTTTTCATAGTTTAACTCTATGAGGGATCTAAGCTCCCTTACCTTTGACAGGATTGGCAGGCGAAGTCCAGACAGATCGACTGTCCGGCTCCTTTGCCCGAAGACCCAGACGATGCCCGCTTGGCGAAGCTGCTGGTTCCGGCACCCTATGTGGTGCCGGAGAAGAAGGCCACGAAGAAGGCCACGAGGACTCGAAAAGTGCCTGGCGCCAGGAGGTGTCGGGTTCATCATCCGACGGCTCCAGGGCGCATTCCTCCCGTGAAGACGAGGAGGAAGAAGAGACCTCTCCCCCTCCAGCGGGGGGGGGGGGGAGGGGAGGAAAAGGAAGGCCGCCCTCACTGGGGAGGCCGAAGGGTCCAAGAAGGGGAAAACCCATCCTCCGGACTACTCCACCAACGCCGACGACGGCAGAGAGGAGTGGCCGCTCAGGGCCAAGCCCCTGGCGAAATCGTAAGTATCTGGATACCAGAGTAATTCATAGTATTCCTTTATTGCACCACTTTCCCTTATGTCGAATATGTTTATGCAGCCCACCCAAAGACCGGCTCGACGCGTCGTCGAGCGGTTCACTGGACTCATCGGATGTGAATTCGCTTCCGACGGCTACCTCCCCCCGCCCTACGGACGACGCCGAAGTGTTGTCCCAACAGGTTCCAAGCCAGGAGGAGGTGGTCCTGGAGGCGCCGCAAGGCGACCTCCCGGACTCCAGGAGTAAAGGGGATAAAACCCCCCAGGGCTCCAAGTCCGGCTCTAGGCCGGACACCGCTCCGGAACCTTCAAAGGTTCCAGAGTCCGGCGAGCGACCTCCTTCCAAGAGGAGCAAGCCCACCGTGCCGGTGACCCCCGTCCAACCGGAGGCGCTGGACAATCTGTTGGAGGTGCTCAAAGGCGCCTCCATCGACGAGGAGCACCGCACCATTATGAGTGCGGTGGTCCAAAGGGTTCAGTCCGCCAAGAGCGGACTGACTGAAGCTTGTACTAGCCTTTTAACAAGCTTTGAGGTAAGTAAAGAATGTGTAAATAATATTACCGCATAGATAGTAGCCCCTGATGCTCTGTTTGGCGTTTGGGAAGAAAAGCCGAATAGAGGATCAAGTAAAATTCGCAGGAGTCTAACAAAAAGGAGTCAATATGCATATGCAGGCTTCTCTGCTGGCGTCCGCCGCACTGACTGCGAAAGTGGACACGCTAAAGCAGAACCTCGAGCAGTCCGAGCAAGAGCTCGGGCGTGCCAAGAAGCAGCTCGAGGACAAGGAAGGTAAGAAATACCTTGTTTACATATATATATATATATATATATATATATATATATATATATATATATATATATATAAGTGCAATTGCAAAAAATGACAGGATTATCTTGGCTATTGTAGGGGCCACGTCTGAGGTGGCGACCCTTAAGCAAGCACCGTCCGAGGCCGAGAAGAGGGCGGCCACGGAGCGCACCGAGCGGGAGAAGTATGAGGCCCGGGTTGGCAAGGTGCGGCAAGAGCTCCAGGCTCTCATGAAAAAACATGAGAGTTTGGAGCTTGACTCAAAGACCCGAGCGTCCGAGCTCGCGGTGGCTACTAAAAATGCCAAGTCTGCCAAGGCCGAATCCCAGAAGACCCTCCAGGAGTTGGATGTGGTGAAAAATATAGCGGCGGGTAAGGCATTCTTTATGCAAAGCAAACACATAAATGTGAGTTACTTGTTACTTACCCGAATCCGGAGCTCTCCAGGAGCATTCACAGATCTTCCCCGTAGCGTGTCCGATGCCGCCGCATTCTATCGAGCCGAGGAGGGCAGCTCAACAGAGAAGGTGCTCTGGTCTCAGTATGCTGAGGCCGGACACCCCGTGCCCCTGAGCGACCAGCTGAAGCAACTGGTCGAGCTCCACAAAGCGGCCGAACAGGCCATGAAGGGCCTCATAGTTCGGCTGTGGCCTGGAGAGGCTCTGCCTGGGAGCTATTTCGGGCTGGTGCGGCGGCTGGTGGGGGCCTGTCCAAGGCTCGAAGTCATCAAGCGCTCCGTCTGCATTGAAGGTGCCCGTAGGGCCCTTGCCCGTGCTAAGGTGCACTGGGGCAAGCTGGATGCTGAGAAGCTTGTGAAGGACGGGCCACCGCCGGGGAAAGAGCATCGCAAGCCCGAGAATTATTATAAGGATGTTCTGAAGGGTGCCCGCCTTATGGCGAATGAATGTTCCAGGGATGTAATTTTTGAGTAAAACTCACTCGTTTTGTCATGTGCGCTGAAAACTTGTTCATATGCGCTAAGCAATGCTGTTGGAATTTAAAATATTACCTTCTGTGCGGCTGTTTATCAATTCTGAGAGATGGCGAGTCGTGGGCTTCTGCCCCCGTGCTGCTAGTGCTGGGGCGTTCGGGGATAAACCTGAGCGCTCTTTTTCCCATGTTTGGGTCCTTCGAGGGAGGCGCTCAGCACAACGAACAAGGCAATCAGACTATAATGCGTGAACACTCTCACTTAGCCATAGAATTCTATAATTTTAAATTTCGGCGAAGCCCCTGGTATTCGAAAGACCGAGTTCGGGGCGCTATCCACGCCTTGGCCGGACAGAGCCGACTCATCGCTCTAAGCGGCATAAGTCTTTAGGGACTCGAAAAACCTCTCAAACAGCGACCAACTCTTGATTCATCATGACAGTCAGTTTTAGCTTTCTCTACTGAGGTGCTCGACCCAGCTCAACTGGGGCACAATCGCAGTAGTTCTCCTAGTGCTACCTTAGCCGACATAGCGGAACGTAAGGCACCAAAACATAGGAGCCGGGCAAACCCAACTATTGACCCAAGACATGTTTTGGAGCCGATGCATATAATGCTATAAGTTCGGGGTGCCGCACTTGTTAAAGTGTCCGGACTTCTCACACCATATTGAGGGGTACTAAAGACCCTGGTGTATTTTGGCCGTACCAAAGTGTACGGGTGCAACATGTCGTTAAGGAACATATATTTGTAAAAAAAAGAGTAATGCAAAAATAGACAAAAGCTATGCATTGTTTATTAAAAAGGGCTGCGATCAAAGCAGAATGATACAAATAATGCGATAAGCAAAAGGTTGGACTATTTAACATGTCCGTTCCAGGGGCAGGCTACGGAATGGTATGCGAAACAGGTATACTGCTCGTGATAGAGACCACCTGGGAGTTCCGTAATGCGGCATGGCTTGTTTGCTTCCCTGGTTCTTGCATCGTTTGTGCGGCAATTGAACTGCCGAACAGGCCTTCCGAAGAATGGAGTCCTGAAAGTAAGAGAAAATTAAAAAATCGGCAGCCCCTGGTGCGGTTTAAGCCGTGTTTCGGGCGTGCTGTGATGGTGCCCCTCCCCCTGTACCCATGGTATTTCTAGAGCATAGTTATGTACGCGAAACGCTGGTGTCACATTTTTGCGAGGGCTGGGGTTGGGGCCGCATTGCTACGCCTGCTCGGAACGTGCCAGGTGGTCTTGTTGTAGGGTACTCCGGGCGCTCTTGACGGTGTCTGGACGTTTAATGGCTAGACTGGAGAACTGCCTGGAGAGGCTGCTTTGTACTTCCGCTGCAAGGGCCGCCGTGTGCTCCTCCGTTTGGAGGAAGCGTTCGGTGTTTCCATTGACCGTAATTACTCCTCGAGGGCCTGGCATCTTGAGCTTAAGGTATGCATAGTGCGGTACCGCATTGAACTTGGCGAATGCGGTTCGCCCGAGCAGTGCGTGATAGCCACTGCGGAATGGGACTATGTCGAAGATTAACTCCTCGCTTCGGAAATTATCCTGAGATCTGAAGACCACTTCAAGTGTGACTGAGCCTGTACAGTTGGCCTCTACACCTGGTATTACGCCTTTAAATGTCGTTTTGGTGGGCTTAATCCTTGAGGGATCTATGCCCATTTTCCGCACTGTATCCTGGTAAAGCAGGTTCAGGCTGCTGCCGCCGTCCATAAGGACTCTAGTGAGATGAAATCCGTCAATAATTGGGTCTAGAACCAATGCGGTGAATCTGCCATGACGGGTGCTAGTGGGATGGTACCTTCGATCAAAGGTGATCGGGCAGGAGGACCATGGGTTGAACTTTGGGGCGACTGGCTCTACCGCGTATACGTCCCTTAACGCGCGCTTCCGCTCCCTCTTGGGGATGTGGGTTGCGTATATCATGTTCACTGTCCGCACTTGTGGGGGAAAACCCTTCTGTCCACTGTTGTTCGGCGGTCGGGGCTCTTCGTCGTAATCGCTATGCAGCCCCTTGTCTATATTTTCGGCATTTAACTTGCCTGCCTGCTTGAACACCCAACAATCCCTGTTGGTGTGATTGGCCGGCTTTTCGGGGGTGCCATGCATCTGGCACAAGCGGTCGAGTATTCGGTCCAAACTGGATGGGCCCCTAGGATTTCTTTTGAATGGCTTTTTCCGTTGACCGGATTTATAGCCTCTGAATCCGGCATTAACTTCCATATCCTCAGCATTGCCGCCGTTAATGCGGCGCTTCTGCTTGTTGTGATGTGACCTGCCACTACTGTCCTTGGTATCCGAATTACCAGGGTTCTTGGTCATATTGTTGCTACGAGCAAGCCAGCTGTCTTCTCCCGCGCAAAAGCGGGTCATGAGTGTCGTGAGTGCTGCCATAGATTTCGGCTTTTCCTGTCCAAGGTGCCGGGCAAGCCACTCGTCACGGATATTGTGCTTGAAGGCTGCTAGGGCCTCTGCGTCCGGACAGTCGACTATTTGATTTTTCTTTGTTAGGAACCGTGTCCAGAATTGCCTGGCCGATTCCTTTGGCTGCTGAATTACGTGGCTTAGGTCATCGGCGTCTGGTGGTCGCACATAAGTGCCCTGGAAATTGTCAAGGAATGCGGCTTCCAGGTCCTCCCAAAAACTGATTGATCCTGCTGGCAAGCTATTAAACCAATGCCGAGCTGGTCCTTTAAGCTTGAGCGGGAGGTATTTGATGGCGTGGAGATCATCGCCGCGGGCCATGTGGATATGAAGGAGATAATCCTCGATCCATACTGCAGGATCTGTTGTGTCATCATATGATTCGATGTTTACGGGTTTGAAACCCTCAGGGATTTGATGATCCATTACTTCGTCTGTGAAGCATAGTGGGTGTGCGGCGCCTCTGTACTGGGCTATATCACGACGTAGCTCCAATGAGCTTTGTCTACTGTGTTCGGCCCTACCGGATTTATGTCCGGCGTGACGGTTATCATCTCGAGTCATGGGGTGCCCACGCGATCCGTAGATTGATCTTGTTTTCCTTGCCTTGTCCTCCAACATATCTCGCAGGTCTGGCGCATTTTCCCGTGCCTTGGTACGGGGTGCGGCTTGAGTGGAGGACCGAGAGGCCTTTCTGTCGCGGCCACGAGGTGGCCGGTCGGCCGTATCAAGTGCTGGTGATGTAGGTTTAAGTGCTTCCTCCTCTAATCGGGGTAGCAACCTACGCTTTGGGTAGCTCTTGGAGGGGTGTTCGAGTTTATGCTCTTCGGTCGCAAGGACTTCAGTCCATCTGTCGACTAGCAAATCTTGATCAGCTCTAAGTTGTTGCTGTTTTTTCTTGAGGCTTCTTGCCGTGGCCATAAGCCTGCGTTGAAAACGCTCTTGCTCGACGGGATCCTCTGGCACGACGAATTCGTCGTCATCGAGGCTTGCCTCGTCTTCGGAGGGAGGCGTATAATTATCGTCCTCGACCTCTCTGTCTGCCGCTCTCTCATGAGGGCTGGCTTCTCCATCCTCCTGTGTTGAATCTTGCTGGAGGGGGTTTTCTTCGGCACTCTCCGGAGTATTATTATCTCCCGTGCTGGAATCGCCGTATTTGCTTTGGCGGGATTTTGAGCGGCGCCGCTGACGCCGGCACTTAGGCTGTTTCTTGGAGGGGTCATCCTCCGCTGCTCCATCGCCATCTCCTTCTTTTGGGGTGTCCACCATGTATATGTCATATGACGAGGTGGCTCTCCAGGGCCCAATAGGCGCTGGTTCTTCATCGTCTCCTGCATCGGCGTCCATACCGTCGATGTCTTCGGAGTCGAAGTCGAGCATGTCGGTTAAATCGTCGACAGTGGCTACAAAGTGGGTGGTGGGTGGGCTTTGAATTTCTTCATCGTCCGTATCACAACCTTGCTGACCGTAGTCCGGCCAGGGATCTCCTGATAAAGAGAGAGACTTTAGTGTCTTCAGAATATCACCGAAAGGCGAGTGCTGAAAGATGTCCGTGGCAGTAAACTCCATGATCGGCGCCCAATCGGATTCGATCGGCAGGGGCGCGGAGGGTTCGGAGTCCGGAGAGGATTCCGGCTCCTTGGAGTCACGAGTCTCGCAAAGTGCGGGGCTGGTGTTCGGCTCGATTGCCGTTGGGATCGCAGCCCCCGAGGCGGCGTCCAACAACCCAACCTCGATCGGCGCAGTTGGCTCCGAATTAAGGGTCGAAGCCGATGCGGGTGCGGCCTCCAGGGCACTGTTCGGCGGCAGAGCTAGATCATGCTCGTCGTGACAGTGCGGCGCGCTTGGCAGTGGCTCGAATCCGTCGAAGATCAAGTCCCTGCGGATGTCAGATGTGTAGTTTAAACTTCCAAATCTGACCTGACGGCCAGGGGCATAGCTTTCGATCTGCTCCAGATGGCCAAGTGAATTGGCCCGCAGTGCGAAGCCACCGAAGACGAAGATCTGTCCGGGAGGAAGGTCTCACCCTGGACTGCATCGCTATTGATGATCATAGGAGCCATCAAGCCTAACGACGACGACACAAAGGAACTCTCAATGAAAGCACCAATGTCGGTGTCAAAACCGGCAGATCTCGCGTAGGGGGTCCCGAATTGTGCGTCTAGGCCGGATGGTATCAGGAGGCAGGGGACACGAAGTTTTACCCAGGTTCGGGCCCCCTTGATGGAGGTAAAACCCTACGTCCTGCTTGATTAATATTGATGATATGGGTAGTACAAGAGTAGATCTACCATGGGATCGGAGAGGCTAAACCCTAGAAGCTAGCCTATGGTATGATTGTTGTTCTGTATGTTGTCCTACGGACTAAAACCCTCCGGTTTATATAGACACCGGAGAGGGTTAGGATTACACAAAGTCGGTTACAATGATAGGAGATCTACATATCCGTATCGCCAAGCTTGCCTTCCACGCCAAGAAAAGTCCCTTCCGGACACGGGACGAAGTCTTCAATCTTGTATCTTCATAGTCCAGGAGTCCGACTGAAGGTATAGTCCGGCCATCCGGACACCCCCTAATCCAGGACTCCCTCGGCTATCCCTCTGTATCAGATGATGAAGAAGACAGATAATTTTGTCTGGAGCGATGCCGCTAATGAAGCATTTGAGGACTTTAAGAGACGGTTGGCTGAGTCGCCCGTTCTTGCTGCTCCTATGGATAAGGAGCCGTTGCTGTTGTATGTGGCTGCTAATGGTCGTGCTGTCAGCGTAGCTATTGTGGTGGAACAGAAGGAGGCAGGCAAGGAATATCTGGTTCAGAGGCCGGTTTACTACATCAATGAGGTTCTCATTGAGTCCAAGTAGAGGTATCCACACTAGCAGAAACTTGTATATGGGGTGTTCATGGCCAGTCGGAAACTTAAGAAGTATTTTTTGGGCCATCCCATCATTGTGGTTAGTTCTGCTCACTTAGGGGATATTATTCAAAATAGATAAGCCACAGGTCGGATAGCCAAGTGGGCCATTGAGCTTGGACCTCATGGTTTGAAGTATATGCCTCGCACGGCTATCAAGTCTCAAGCACTGGTGAATTTCATTAATGACTGGACAGAACTGCAGATGCCTGAAGAAAAGCCAGATAACACGTATTGGACTATTCACTTTGATGGGTCCAGGCAATTGGAAGGCTCGGGGGCTGGAGTTGTGCTAGCTTCCCTTCGAGGTGATAAATTTTGTTATGTTCTCCGGTTGACGTTCCCTTGCACTAACAATGCAACTGGATATGAGGCCTTGCTCTATGGTCTTCAGATGGCCAAGGAGATGAACTTAAGCCGGGTGAGGTGCTTTGGCGACTCCGATTTGGTAGCTCAACAAGTTTCTGGTACTTGGGATTCTAAGGATCCACTCATGGCAGCTTATCGTCGAGAGGTTGATGCTATTGCGGGTCACTTCAAGGGTTATCCGGTTGATCTTATTGACCGAAGGAAGAACGAGGCGGCTGATGCGTTAAGCCGGCTAGGCTCTTAACATAAGCCTGTGCCACCCAATACTTTTTTAGATATTATTATGCATAACCCCTCAGTCAAGTTGCCTACAGAGGAAGACCTTGCTATTCCTAACCTAGAAGCACAATTGGTGGCGGCTCTTCATGTAATTCCTGATTGGACAGTTTCATATTTGGCTTATATGAGCCAGGGCAAGTTACTTGAGGATGAAACTTTGGCCAGACAGATAACCCGACGGTCCAAGTCAATGACCATTGTCAATGGAGAGCTACATCATCGCAGTGTCACAGGGGCGTTTCGACGTTGTGTTTCACCCGAAGAAGGCCGTGAGATTCTGTGAGAGATTCATGAAGGAGATTGTGGTCATCATGCCGGTTCTAAATCTCTTGTGGCTAAAGCTTTTCGTCATGGATTTTATTGGCTGACGACTCATGCTGATGCTGAAGACTTGGTCAGTAAGTGTGATGGATGTCAGAAATTTTCACGATGAGCCCATATGCCGGCTCAAAAGTTGAGGATGATTCCAATTACTTGGCCGTTTGCAGTCTGGGGGCTTGATATGGTTGGACCTTTCAAAAGGTCCAAGGATAAAAAAACACACCTCCTGATGGCAGTAGACAAATTTACAAAGTGGGTTGAGGCAGAGCCCGTCAGCAAATGTGACGCGGCAACGGTGATTCAGTTCATTAAAAAGGTGATTTTTCGTTTTGGCTTTCCCCACAATATCATAACTGATAATGGCATTAGTCTATTCAAAGGTGCTATGAAAGAATTTTGTCAACGTGAGCATATCCGGCTTGACGTGTCATTAGTGTCTCACCCCCAATCAAATGGTCAAGCCGAGAGAGCCAATCAATAGATCCCGAGAGGCATCAAGTCTCGACTTATGATTCCCCTGCAGAGGACATCGGGTTGTTGGGTGGAGGAGTTACCTTTCGTGTTATGGAGCATTAATACCACCCCAACAGATCTATGGGTTACACGCCTTTCTTCATGGTTTACGGAGCAGAGGCAGTTCTCCCTAGTGACATCCGTCATGACTCGCCCCGTGTGGCGGCTTATGTTGAAGCTGACAATGAAAAAGCACGTCAGGAAGCACTTGACCTGTTAGATGAGGAGCATGACATCGCGGCGGCTCGTTCTGCAATCTACCAGCAAGATCTACGTCGCTACCACAGCCTCCGGGTTAAAACCAGAACTTTTCAAGAAGGTGATTTGGTGCTCCGCCTCATCCAGGATCAAACTGACATGCACAAGTTATCCCCACCTTGGGAAGGACCTTTTGTGGTCAATAAAAATCTGAACAACGGATCATACTACCTTATCAACATTCAGGAACACAAGGATTCACGTAAGTCGGAGGAGGAGACCCGCCAGCCGTGGAATATTGCTCATCTTCGGTCTTACTATACTTGAGCCACCAGCTCTTCCAATGTACATATTTTTGACAATGTATATATTATATTTTTAATAAAGCCGACATCCCTGAGAAAGTAGGCCTCTGCCATTACATTTCCAAGAATAACGAGTCTTTGTTACTTACAACATGATCACTTGGGGGCTTCATGTTCAAACATATGTGTACTTACCAAAGAGAACATAGCGTTACTACCTTTTTGATCCAGTGCACGCCACGATTATGGTCACTTGGGGGCTTCCTGATCGTATTCGAACCATAGCGTTACTACCCTCTTGATTGAATATGTCACTTGGGGGCTTCCTGTTCAAACATAAGTGTAATCACCAAAGAGAACATAGCGTTACTACCCACTTGATCTTGGTAATTAGGCTATCAAGCCAATATGATAATGTCATGAGAGCACAACTCTGGTTATCTTGGTAATTCGGCTGCCAAGCCAATATGAAAATTCATAAGAGCACAACTCTGGTTATCCTGGTAACTTGGCTACCAAGCCAATATGATAAAGTCATAAGAGCACAGCTCTGGTTACCTCGATAACTCGGCTACCAAGCCAATATGATAATTTCATGAGAGCATAGCTCTGATTACCTTGATAATTTGGCTACCAAGCCAATATGATAATTTCATGAGAGCACAGCTCTGGTTACCTTGGGATTTCGCCTACCAAGCCAGTATTATAACTTCACATGAGCATAGCTCTGACCTACTTGGCGAATTAATGATCGGGTTACACGGGGCAAAGAGAGTCTGATTACATAGCACAGCTCAAACATAGGTTTATGGTGACCCGACAGCATATTATGGTATTAAGTACTTGGAATTATTCGTCTTCTAAGTTTTGGGTTATCACCCGTGCTGCATTGGCATGATAAGCCAGAAATTTTTTTATCACATCACAGGTATGATATTCTTTGAATATATTCAATCATGATTAAACCGGCCCTGGTTATGCACTATTTTAGTCACCAGCAGTTTTATATTGGGCATTATGACCCGTCCTGCGATAAACCGCCAGGACACTTGTGTCTATTTGTATGCAGGAACAGATTCAAAATAATAATAACATAAGCACAAGTGGCAGATCTTAAATTGGCGGATCAACAGTGTCATGCAAAGCAAAATATGCACGATGGCATAGTAGACAAGAGTTCAAGCTAGCCTATTACAAGGCATCTGACGGCTCAACGATACTAAGCACTCATCAAAGTTATCCATATAGTAAAGTATTCTGATAAGTACACCGGTTTATGATTATTGGCGGGTTAAAGCTTTAGGATCTTCCTGCACCTCTTCTTCATCTTCAACTCCTTGTTTATCTATCGGCTAGAAGTCAGGCGTAGCCCAGTTGATACCAGTCAACGCTCTAAACACAACTTCATCATCGATAAGATTGGATGGATCAATATCAGGGGCAAAGGTGTGCTTACAAATTGGAGGAATAAGATCTGTTATCTCATGAACTGGCGTGCCAATCTTCTTGTTGTCAGCATCATAAGCCGACTGGTATGTGGATAAGCTGGTTTCGTCAGCTAGTTTACTTGCTAACGGACGCATAGCTCTTGCTATTTTTGCGAAGTCATCAGCACTGAAGTCCGATCCATCTTCTTCAACACTGGGGCAGCCGTTGGCCAAATCTTCCGGGTCAAGATCGGCCTGCCATGCTTTGGCCCAGCTTAAAGCAGTTAAAGCGCCAGCTCTGGCTGCTTCCCGTTTTAAGTCACAATTCTTTTGGGTAGCACTGATAATTTCTTCAAAGTGTCTTGGATAAGTGTTGAAGGAGTTTTCTTATGCATTGTAGCAGCGATGGTTCGTTGGGCACCAGTATATAGCTGCTCTACTAGAGTGTAGACAGCTTTAAGCCGGATGTGCATATCTGAGCCCAACTTAGCGCTCCGAGAACCTGCATCAACAAAGTTATGGGTAAGCCGGCAGACGTTGATTCTTGCAGTACAAAGGGGGATATGTTCTTACAAAGATGGCTGGTGACATAATATTAATCTGCTGCTTTAGGCCGGATAACTCCTTAATTACCGGTTTAAGCGCAGCTTCAGCATCCTCAGCTCTCTTCAGCAGGGTTGACCTCTCTGTATCCCAACCCGTTTCTTTAGTTTTAAAACTTTCCTTCAATTTTTCCATCGCTGCTAAAGCATTGGTTACTTCATCCTTGGCTTTGGAGGTCTCTACTTGTTGAGACTTGATATTTTCTCGAAGGTCGGCGATTTCGGATTCTTTACTGTTCATCTCAGACTGCAAGCGATAAACAATTTGTGAGATGGCAATGAATTTATACAAAGTCCCAACCACAATACAAGTATTATATTTGGCACTTGGGGGCTAATGTCTATTGCTTCTTCAAATACTGCGAAGTCCCAAGCACAATACAAGTATTGTCCTTAGCACTTGGGGGCTAATGTCTATTGCTTCTTCGAATACTGCGAAGTCCCAAGCACAATACAAGTATTGTCCTTAGCACTTGGGGGCTAATGCATGCGGCTCTTGTCAAAAGATGAGCATATTGGTTGACCCGGACAAGAGGTAGTAATCCGGCTTATGAAGACTATGAACAGTATTATGCAATTCCTACAAAATAAGTCCCTGCTTAACATAATTGTTAAGCCGACCCTTGGGGGCTACAGATGCAGAGTTGAAATACTATTATCATAAGTCCTAGTTCATATTCAAAATATAAACTGGCCCTTGGGGGCTACTGGTTTGCGTCTATGCAACTATTGAAATTTACATCACATTCCATTCTGTCGTGTCCAATAAACTTGACGGCTAATGGAAATATACTTATATGAAAGGAAGTGACAGCGTTTACCTCATAGCGGTCTTTCATCAAGTTCACTAAGTCGGCTTCAAAATCACAGCTGGTGTATAAATGGTTTAAGTAGCCAGAATGGATGTCTTGGGCGCTGAAATGGGTATAGTGTTCTAAATCTACCTTCCACTTGCCTTTATCCTCAACAGAAATTTCTTCTTTGGTGATGTGCATGGACAAAGTAGTAGGACGACCCGGGGTTGTGAAGCCATGACCAATAATGGTAACATCATCATATTTTCCTGCCGGCTTAACAGGACTGGCTGTTCTGATAGGGCTCGGCGGATTGGTATCACTCGGGTTAGCATTCATCGGGTCAATATCAATGTTGTGGCTTTCTGGTGGCAAATCATCAACAATATTATCAGCAATTGGGTGAGAAGATTCTGGTTGTTGATTTTCTGGCTCAGACGAGTTGGGATCATTGACGGGCTTATTCAGTTTTGCCTTCTTACTGTGTTTAGCTTGGCCTGTGGAAAAACAAGAAATAAACAGAAGTCAAGGTGATGATCAAGCACAACTATTGGAATGGTTGAAAATAGTTTTACCCAGGTACAGTCTTAAAAGCGGGAATTTGTGTTCCTGTTGACTCGCCAGAAGAGGAATGAGAAGTCCCCTGATAGTTTGAATCAAACGGGTTAGGAGGTTGTCGAAAATAACCCGCCTTGGGGTAAAGCATGTCAGAAATATGTAAGACCTCTGGATGGCGTTCGTGAAGTGGAGTGTTTGGTAAACCGGAGGAAGTGATCATGTTGCCGCTATGCCGGGTTGTGCAGCGAGCTTCATGTTGCTCTTTCTTCAAAAGAAAGTTTGGATCCAAGTAAGCTAGAGACTGAGAAAATCTTACTTTCTGGCTTGCTTGTCAGGTTTTTTGTGTTGGTAGAGGTTCTGAGCCGGATGAAAGAATAATTACCTCTGCGTCACCTGCCCGGCTAGCCTATGCGTCGTCCTGATAACAATTATTGTTAATGAGATGTATGAAAAAGGAGCCAAGTGAATCAAGTTCTACCTCTGACTCATGATTATCATCGTCATCATCAATGTTTAACTCGGCAGACTCGGCGGTTTTCTTTTTGGTAGGCTTCTTGTTGGCCTTCTGTTTGACACGAGGTGCTTTGGCCGACTTATCCTGCGGTTTCCTTTTCCAAAATGGATCATCAGCCTGTTAAAGATTGGGAAGATTATAAGAGAATATTAAGAATGTGGATTAAGTAGGAGTTGGGCAATTCTTACGGCTGGTGGCTTGTTGACAGTGCAGAAGGGACTAAGTCTAGTTTTGCTGCACTCTTTTACAGGTTCATTCAACAACTTTTTGGTGGCTTCAGTAACTTCTGCCTTAGATAACTGAATATCACAATGGCTGTGAGGATCTTTAACATCACAAGTATATTCGCACATTAAGCCGGGGTGACGACTTAATGGCAAGATACTCCAAGATAACCAACACGAGAAAAAATAGACGCCAGTTAAGCCGTTGGCCATAAAGGCCCTGAGTTTTGAGAAGGCAGGTGCATACTTGGCCCATTCCTTTGCATCAAGACGTTGGGGAAGTGGATGGTTGTTGTTAAGCCGGTGCCCGCAGTAACCTGGCAGAGGATTTTCATCAGATGGGGATGTATCTCGAACATAGAACCAAGTTTGGTTCCAATCTTTGGAGTGGCTATGCAGCTTGGCATGAGGAAAACTGACATCTTTCCTCTTCCGAATAATGACTCCACCAAGTTCTTGGCATGGCCCATCAACAAAATCAGTTTGGCAGTTTAAATAATAGAATTCCCTGAATAGATCAACCGTGGGTTCTTCTTGAAGATAGGCTTCGCAGAATACTTGAAAATTGCAAATGTTAGACACGGAGTTGGGTCCGATGTCTTGAGGGTGCAGTTGGAGGAAATGAAGCACATCACAAAACTTTTTTGAGCTGGGAGGACTGAACCCCCGATCCAAGTGATCAGCAAAAACAATTACTTCTCCATCTTTGGGTTGAGGAAGGACTTCATCACCAGGAGCTCTCCAGTGGATATCCTCCTTTTTAGCTAAGGAGCCAGTGGTGACACAATTGTTCAGTTCTTCCTCGGTAATCCGGGATTTGACCCAATTACAAGAGGTATATGTCTTAGCCATTTCTGAAAAAATATTATGCCGTTTTAAGGTCACATGGTTAAGCCGGCTTACGGTTAAAGGATAAACAATAATGAAGTACGATTAGGTATTAAGCCGAAGCTTGATATTGTTGGAAATATGCCCTAGAGGCAATAATAAAAGGATTATTATTATATTTCCTTGTTCATGATAATTGTCTTTTATTCATGCTATAATTGTGTTATCTGGAAATCGTAATACATGTGTGAATACATAGACACCAACATGTCCCTAGTAAGCCTCTAGTTGACTAGCTCGTTGATCAACAGATAGTCATGGTTTCCTGACTATGGACATTGGATGTCATTGATAACGAGATCACATCATTAGGAGAATGATGTGATGGACAAGACCCAATCCTAAACATAGTACAAGATCGTATAGTTCGTTTGCTAGAGTTTTTCCAATGTCAAGTATCTTTTCCTTAGACCATGAGATCATGTAACTCCCGGATACCGTAGGAATGCTTTGGGTGTACCAAATGTCACAACGTAACTGGGTGACTATAAAGGTATACTACGGGTATCTCCGAAAGTGTCTGTTGGGTTGACACGGATCAAGACTGGGATTTGTCACTCCGTATGACGGAGAGGTATCTCTGGGCCCACTCGGTAATGCATCATCATAATGAGCTCAAAGTGACCAAGTGTCTGGTCACGGGATCATGCATTACGGTATGAGTAAAGTGACTTGCCGGTAACGAGATTGAACGAGGTATTAGGATACCGACGATCGAATCTCGGGCAAGTAACGTACCGATTGACAAAGGGAATTGTATACGGGGTTGCTTGAATCCTCGACATCGTGGTTCATCCGATGAGATCATCGAGGAGCATGTGGGAGCCAACATGGGTATCCAAATCCCGCTGTTGGTTATTGACCGGAGAGCCATCTCGGTCATGTCTACATGTCTCCCGAACCCGTAGGGTCTACACACTTAAGGTTCGGTGACGCTAGGGTTGTAGAGATATGAAGATGCAGTAACCCGAAAGTTGTTCGGAGTCCCGGATGAGATCCCGGACGTCACGAGGAGTTCCGGAATGGTCCGGAGGTGAAGAATCGTATATAGGAAGTGCAGTTTCGGCCATCGGGAGAGTTTCGGGGGTCATCGATATTGTACCGGGACCACCGGAAGGGCCCCGGGGGTCCACCGCGTGGGACCACCCATCCCGGAGGGCCCCATGGGCTGAAGTGGGGAGGGGAACCAGCCCATAGTGGGCTGGTACGCCCCCTTGGCCCACCCCCTGCGCCTAGGGTTGGAAACCCTAGGGTGGGGGGGGGCGCCCCACTTGCCTTGGGGGCCACTCCACCCTTGGCCGCCGCCCCCCTAGGAGATCCCATCTCCTAGGGCCGGCGCCCCCCCTTGGGGAGCCTATATTAAGGGTGGGGAGGGAGGGGCAGCCGCACCCTTGACTCTTGGCGCCTCCCTCTCCCCTGCTACACCTCTCCCTCTCGCAGTAGAACGGCGAAGCCCTGCTGCGGTGACTCCTGCATCCACCACCACGCCGTCGTGCTGCTGGATCTTCATCAACCTCTCCTTCCCCCTTGCTGGATCAAGAAGGAGGAGACGTCACGCTGACCATACGTGTGTTGAACGCGGAGGTGCTGTCCGTTCGGCGCTAGGATCTCCGGTGATTTGGATCACGTCGAGTACGACTTCCTCATCCCCGTTCTTTGAACGCTTCCGCGCATGATCTACAAAGGTATGTAGATGCAATCCGATCACTCGTTGCTAGATGAACTCATAGATGGATCTTGGTGAAACCGTAGGAAATTTTTTGTTTTCTGCAACGTTCCCCAACAGTGGCATCATGAGCTAGGTCTATGCGTAGTTCTCTTTGCACGAGTAGAACACAATTTGTTGTGGGCGTAGATGTTGTCAACTTTCTTGCCGCTACTAGTCTTATTTTGCTTCAGCAGTATTGTGGGATGAAGCGGCCCGGACCAACCTTACACGTACGCTTACGTGAGACCGGTTCCACCGACTGACATGCACTAGTTGCATAAGGTGGCTGGCGGGTGTCTGTCTCTCCCACTTTAGTTGGAGCGGATTCGATGAAAAGGGTCCTTATGAAGGGTAAATAGAAGTTGACAAATCACGTTGTGGCTTTCACGTAGGTAAGAAAACGTTCTTGCTAGAACCCTATTGCAGCCACGTAAAACTTGCAACAACAATTAGAGGACGTCTAACTTGTTTTTGCAGCAAGTGTTTTGTGATGTGATATGGCCAAAGTTGTGATGAATGATGAATGATATATATGTGATGTATGAGATGTTCATGCTATTGTAATAGGAATCACGACTTGCATGTCGATGAGTATGACAACTGGCAGGAGCCATAGGAGTTGTCTTTATTTTTTGTATGACCTGCGTGTCATTGAGAAACGCCATGTAAATTACTTTACTTTATTGCTAAACGTGTTAGCCATAGTAGTAGAAGTAATAGTTGGCGAGCAACTTCATGGAGACACGATGATGGAGATCATGATGATGGAGATCATGGTGTCATGCCGGTGACAAGATGATCATGGAGCCCCAAGATGGAGATCAAAGGAGCTATGTGATATTGGCCATATCATGTCACTATTATTATTTGATTGCATGTGATGTTTATCATGTTTTTGCATCTTGTTTACTTAGAACGACGGTAGTAAATAAGATGATCCCTCATAATAATTTCAAGAAAGTGTTCCCCCTAACTGTGCGCCGTTGCGACAGTTCGTTGTTTCGAAGCACCACGTGATGATCGGGTGTGATAGATTCCAACGTTCACATACAACGGGTGTAAGACAGATTTACACATGCAAACACTTAGGTTGACTTGACGAGCCTAGCATGTACAGACATGGCCTCGGAACACAGAAGACCGAAAGGTCGAGCATGAGTCGTATAGAAGATACGATCAACATGAAGATCTTCACCGATGTTGGCTAGTCCGTCTCACGTGATGATCGGACACGGCCTAGTTAACTCGGATCATGTTATACTTAGATGACTGGAGGGATGTCTATCTGAGTGGGAGTTCATTAAATAGATGAACTTAATTATTATGAACTTAGTCTAAAATATTTACAATATGTCTTGTAGATCAAATGGCCAACGTTGTCCTCAACTTCAACGCGTTCCTAGAGAAAACCAAGCTGAAAGACGATGGCAGCAACTATACGGACTGGGTCCGGAACCTGAGGATCATCCTCATAGCTGCCAAGAAAGATTATGTCCTACAAGCACCGCTAGGTGAAGCACCTGCTCTCCCTGCAGAACAAGACGTTATGAACGCTTGGCAGACACGTACCGATGATTACTCCCTTGTTCAGTGCGGCATGCTTTACAGCTTAGAGCCGGGGCTCCAAAAGCGTTTTGAGAGACACGGAGCATATGAGATGTTCGAAGAGCTGAAAATGGTTTTTCAAGCTCATGCCCGGGTCGAGAGATATGAAGTCTCCGACAAGTTCTTCAGCTGTAAGATGGAGGAAAACAGTTCTGTCAGTGAGCACATACTCACTATGTCTGGGTTACATAACCGCTTGACTCAGCTGGGAGTTAATCTCCCGGATGACGCGGTCATTGACAGAATCCTTCAGTCGCTTCCACCGAGCTACAAGAGCTTTGTGATGAACTTCAATATGCAGGGGATGGAAAAGACCATTCCTGAAGTATTTGCAATGCTGAAATCAGCAGAGGTAGAAGTCAAAAAGGAACATCAAGTGTTGATGGTGAATAAAACCACTAAGTTCAAGAAAGGCAAGGGTAAGAAGAACTTCAAGAAGGACGGCAAGGGAGTTGCCGCGCCCGGCAAGCAAGCTGCCGGGAAGAAGCCAAAGAATGGACCCAAGCCCGAGACTGAGTGCTTTTATTGCAAGGAAAGTGGTCACTGGAAGCGGAACTGCCCCAAATACTTAGCGGACAAGAAGGCCGGCAAAACGAAAGGTATATGTGATATACATGTAATTGATGTGTACCTTACCAGTACTCGTAGTAGCTCCTGGGTATTTGATACCGGTGCAGTTGCTCACATTTGTAACTCAAAGCAGGAGCTGCGGAATAAGCGGAGACTGGCGAAGGACGAGGTGACGATGCGCGTCGGGAATGGTTCCAAGGTCGATGTGATCGCCGTCGGCACGCTACCTCTACATTTACCTACGGGATTAGTTTTGAACCTCAATAATTGTTATTTAGTGCCAAGTTTGAGCATGAACATTGTATCAGGATCTCGTTTAATACGAGATGGCTACTCATTTAAATCCGAGAATAATGGTTGTTCTATTTATATGAGAGATATGTTTTATGGTCATGCTCCGATGGTGAATGGTTTATTCTTAATGAATCTCGAGTGTAATGCTACACATATTCATAGTGTGAGTACCAAAAGATGTAAGGTTGATAATGATAGTCCCACATACTTGTGGCACTGCCGCCTTGGTCACATAGGTGTCAAACGCATGAAGAAGCTCCATGCAGATGGACTTTTAGAGTCTCTTGATTACGAATCATTTGACACGTGCGAACCATGCCTCATGGGTAAAATGACCAAGACTCCGTTCTCAGGAACAATGGAGCGAGCAACCAACTTATTGGAAATCATACATACTGATGTGTGCGGTCCAATGAGTGTTGAGGCTCGCGGTGGTTATCGTTATGTTCTCACCCTCACTGATGACTTGAGTAGATATGGGTATGTCTACTTAATGAAACACAAGTCTGAGACCTTTGAAAAGTTCAAGGAATTTCAGAGTGAGGTTGAGAATCAACGTGACAGGAAAATCAAGTTCTTGCGATCAGATCATGGAGGAGAATACTTGAGTCACGAGTTTGGCACACACTTAAGAAAATGTGGAATAGTTTCACAACTCACGCCGCCTGGAACACCTCAGCGTAATGGTGTGTCCGAACGTCGTAATCGCACTCTATTAGATATGGTGCGATCTATGATGTCTCTTACCGATTTACCACTATCATTTTGGGGCTATGCTTTAGAGACTGCCGCATTCACTTTAAATAGGGCTCCGTCGAAATCCGTTGAGAGGACACCGTATGAATTATGGTTTGGGAAGAAACCTAAGATGTCGTTTCTAAAAGTTTGGGGATGCGATGCTTATGTCAAGAAACTTCAACCTGAAAAGCTCGAACCCAAGTCGGAAAAATGCGTCTTCATAGGATACCCTAAAGAAACTATTGGGTATACCTTCTACCTCAGATCCGAAGGCAAGATCTTTGTTGCCAAGAATGGATCCTTTCTAGAGAAGGAGTTTCTCTCGAAAGAAGTAAGTGGGAGGAAAGTAGAACTTGATGAAGTATTACCTCTTGAACCGGAAAAGGCGCAACTCAAGAAAATGTTCCTGAGGTGCCTGCACCGACTAGAGAGGAAGTTAATGATGATGATCATGAAACTTCAGATCAAGTTGCTACTGAACTTCGTAGGTCCACAAGGACACGTTCCGCACCAGAGTGGTACGGCAACCCTGTCTTGGAAATCATGTTGTTAGACAACGGTGAACCTTCGAACTATGAAGAAGCGATGGCGGGCCCGGATTCTGACAAATGGCTGGAAGCCATGAAATCCGAGATAGGATCCATGTATGAAAACGAAGTATGGACTTTGACTGACTTGCCCATTGAGCGGCGAGCCATAGAAAATAAATGGATCTTTAAGAAGAAGACAGACGCGGATGGTAATGTGACCATCTATAAAGCTCGGCTTGTCGCTAAGGGTTATCGACAAGTTCAAGGGGTTGACTACGATGAGACTTTCTCACCGGTAGCGAAGCTGAAGTCCGTCTGAATCATGTTAGCAATTGCCGCATTCTATGATTATGAGATATGGCAAATGGACATCAAAACGACATTCCTTAATGGTTTTCTTAAGGAAGAATTGTATATGATGCAGCCGAAAGGTTTTGTCGATCCTAAGAATGCTGACAAGGTGTGCAAGCTCCAACGCTCGATTTATGGGCTGGTGCAAGCATCTCGGAGTTGGAACATTCGCTTTGATGAGATGATCAAAGCGTTTGGGTTTATGCAGACTTATGGAGAAGCCTGCGTTTACAAGAAAGTGAGTGGGAGCTCTGTAGCATTTCTCATATTATATGTAGATGACATACTTTTGATGGGAAATGATATAGAAGCTTTTGGACAGCATTAAGGCCTACTTGAATAAGAGTTTTTCAATGAAGGACCTTGGAGAAGCTGCTTATATATTAGGCATCAAGATCTATAGAGATAGATCAAGACGCCTCATAGGTCTTTCACAAAGCACATACCTTGATAAGATATTGAAGAAGTTCAATATGGATCAGTCTAAGAAGGGGTTCTTGCCTGTGTTGCAAGGTGTGAAATTGAGCTCAGCTCAATGTCCGACCACGGCAGAAGATATAGAAGAGATGAGTGTCATCCCCTATGCCTCAGCCATAGGTTCTATTATGTATGCCATGCTGTGTACCAGACCTGATGTAAACCTTGCCGTAAGTTTGGTAGGTAGGTACCAAAGTAATCCCGGCAAGGAACACTGGACAGCGGTCAAGAATATCCTGAAGTACCTGAAAAGGACTAAGGAAATGTTTCTCGTTTATGGAGGTGACGAAGAGCTCGTCGTAAAGGGTTACGTCGACGCTAGCTTCGACACAGATCTGGATGACTCTAAGTCACAAACCGGATACGTGTATATTTTGAATGGTGGGGCAGTAAGCTGGTGCAGTTGCAAGCAGAGCGTCGTGGCGGGATCTACATGTGAAGCGGAGTACATGGCAGCCTCGGAGGCAGCGCATGAAGCAATTTGGGTGAAGGAGTTCATCACCGACCTAGGAGTCATACCCAATGCGTCGGGGCCGATCAAACTCTTCTGTGACAACACTGGAGCTATTGCACTTGCCAAGGAGCCCAGGTTTCACAAGAAGACCAGGCACATCAAGCGTCGCTTCAACTCCATTCGTGAAAATGTTCAAGATGGAGACATAGATATTTGTAAAGTACATACGGACCTGAATGTAGCAGATCCGTTGACTAAACCTCTCCCTAGAGCAAAACATGATCAACACCAGAATTCCATGGGTGTTCGATTCATCACAATGTAACTAGATTATTGACTCTAGTGCAAGTGGGAGACTGTTGGAAATATGCCCTAGAGGCAATAATAAAAGGATTATTATTATATTTCCTTGTTCATGATAATTGTCTTTTATTCATGCTATAATTGTGTTATCCGGAAATCATAATACATGTGTGAATACATAGACACCAACATGTCCCTAGTAAGCCTCTAGTTGACTAGCTCGTTGATCAACAGATAGTCATGGTTTCCTGACTATGGACATTGGATGTCATTGATAATGAGATCACATCATTAGGAGAATGATGTGATGGACAAGACCCAATCCTAAACATAGCACAAGATCGTATAGTTCGTTTGCTAGAGTTTTTCCAATGTCAAGTATCTTTTCCTTAGACCATGAGATCGTGTAACTCCCGGATACTGTAGGAATGCTTTGGGTGTACCAAACGTCACAACGTAACTGGGTGACTATAAAGGTATACTACGGGTATCTCCGGAAGTGTCTGTTGGGTTGACACAGATCAAGACTGGGATTTGTCACTCCGTATGACAGAGAGGTATCTCTGGGCCCACTCGGTAATGCATCATCATAATGAGCTCAAAGTGACCAAGTGTCTGGTCATGGGATCATGCATTACGGTATGAGTAAAGTGACTTGCCGGTAACGAGATTGAACGAGGTATTGGGATATCGACGATCGAATCTCGGGCAAGTAACATACCGATTGACAAAGGGAATTATATACGGGGTTGCTTGAATCCTCGACATCGTGGTTCATCCGATGAGATCATCGAGGAGCATGTGGGAGCCAACATGGGTATCCAGATCCTGCTGTTGGTTATTGACCGGAGAGCCATCTCGGTCATGTCTACATGTCTCCCGAACCCGTAGGGTCTACACACTTAAGGTTCGGTGACGCTAGGGTTGTAGAGATATGAAAATGCAGTAACCCGAAAGTTGTTCGGAGTCCCGGATGAGATCCCGGACGTCACGAGGAGTTCCAGAATGGTCCGGAGGTGAAGAATTATATATAGGAAGTGAAGTTTCGGCCATCGGGAGAGTTTCGGAGGTCACCGGTATTGTACCGGCACCACCGGAAGGGTCCCGGGGGTCCACCGGGTGGGACCACCCATCCCGGAGGGCCCCATGGGCTGAAGTGGGGAGGGGAACCAGCCCATAGTGGGCTGGTGCGCCCCCTTGGCCCACCCCCTGCGCCTAGGGTTGGAAACCCTAGGGTGGGGGGAGGGCGCCCCACTTGCCTTGGGGGCCACTCCACCCTTGGCCGCCGCCGCCCCTAGGAGATCCCATCTCCTAGGGCCGGCACCCCCCCTTGGGGAGCCTATATAAAGGGGGGAGGGAGGGGCAGCCGCACCCTTCACTCTTGGCGCCTTCCTCTCCCCTGCTACACCTCTCCCTCTCGCAGTAGAACGATGAAGCCCTGCTGCGGCGACTCCTGCATCCACCACTACACCGTCGTGCTGCTGGATCTTCATCAACCTCTCCTTCCCCCTTGCTGGATCAAGAAGGAGGAGACGTCGCGCTGACCGTACGTGTGTTGAACGCGGAGGTGCCGTCCGTTCGGCGCTAGGATCTCCGGTGATTTGGATCACGTCGAGTCTGACTTCCTCATCCCCGTTCTTTGAACACTTCCGCGCGTGATCTACAAAGGTATGTAGATGCAATCCGATCACTCGTTGCTAGATGAACTCATAGATGGATCTTGGTGAAACCATAGGAAATTTTTTGTTTTCTGGAACGTTCCCCAACAGATATTACAAGATTACCAAGGAACTATTGGCGGCTTAAGTGGGTACTAATGATACCTGGCGAGTTACTATTGTTGAGTTAAGCCTCTTATACCGATGATGAGAGAGCAGATCTACGGATTAAGCAAAATGGCTAAGTGTTAAGAAAAACAGTTTTCACAGATTGATGCTATAATTTCAGATCTAGTGCACTTCAGTTAAATACAAAAATATTCAGACCTAAATGTATTAGTGCTCGAGCAGTTCATGGGTACAGATCGATTTTTATCTACGAAGGAGATATTCTAAATAATAAGAGGGATTGCTAGGATTGTCACGGTGTAGGAGGAGTACCAAGTGCGAATTAAAGATCCTATAACCAAGAACAAGGACGACCTTCGATGAACTTCATTGAAACCCTAATGGATCTATGAGGAGAGGCGGAAGAAGAACTAACCAGGGCTGTTGAGCGGCAGAGGTGCGCGGATGAGATCTGGTCCGAACAAGTTGATGCAGCGGCTGTTGTCAGAGCAGAGGCGAAGGTTGACGACGACGGCGGAGCTCGTGTGCTAGGGCGTCACGAGGAAGAAGACAAGACGAAGAGGCACGCGGGGGGGGGGGGGTGAAAGAGACTCCCGACCCTATTTATAACGCAAATGGATAAGCGTCAAGCGCGGGAATCAAGGAGGCCAAAAAACGGATATGTGACAGTGCAAATGCCTCGATTTTTGGAGATTCATTAAAAATGAGGAGATACATTAAAGATTTTGGCTTTGTGTAAAATTAATGACAGGTGATGTCACGACGGGTTACCGTGATCCCAGAGGATGACGTCATGGCGAGTTACAAATTTTCCTGAAGGTAATGAAGAAGGAATTTTTCTAAGTGTTGAAGATTGATGTGAACAAGTTCAAATCAACCTGGGGCCTAATGTTGGGGATATAGCTATTGAGTTAACCCGCCCAGGAGGGGCTGGGTTATACTCATGGCGACTCACAAGACAAAGCCCATGAAGGAATCAGAGATGGCGGTTCATGAGGATGACTTATGAAGAGCCCAAGGCCCAAAGGTGGCTTAAGGCCCGTAGGTGTAAACCGGCGTATGTGTATGACTTGTATTATAAGGCAATTGTAATTAAGTCACCGGGCCGGACACGTTTATGAGCCAGCCGGGACTCGGTAAGCCACCAGGCGTCAACCTGAGTATATAAAGGGACGACCCGGTGGAGAGTTGGGATGAGAGAGAAGAGATCGAAAGCTAGGTCAAGCGTATTCGCTCCCTAGTAACCGAGACATAAGCAATACCACCTCAAACTGGACTAGGCCTTTACCTTCACCGCAAGGGGCCGAACCAGTATGAACTCCCTGTGTCCTTTGTCCCGTTTAACCCCTTTAAGCTAATCTCGTTGCGATGGCTCCACGACTAAGGCCTTATGCTAGGACATTTGCCGTGACAATCCCACGACAGATCTCGTGGTTCTGGACTCTGCGGTGGCTGGATGAATATTTCGTTGACTCCCCTAGGGTTTTGGGATTTTTGGGGTATTTATAGAGCAAAGAGATGGTCCGGTGGGCACCCGAGGTGGGCACAACCCACCAAGGCGCACATGGGCCTCCTGGCACACCCTGGTGGGTTGTCCCCTCCTCGGGACTCCCCCAGGTGCAACCAGGGCCCAACATGTTCCTTCTGGCCCATAAAAAATCTTCGTAAAGTTTTGTGGCATTTGGACTCCGTCTGATATTGATTTTCTGCAATGTACAAAACACAGAAAAAACAGGAACTGATAGTTGGCACTATGTCAATAGGTTAGTACTGAAAAATGATATAAAATGATTATAAAACATCCAAGATTGATAATATAACAGCATGGAACAATCAACAATTATAGATACGTTGGAGACGTATCAGCATCCCCAAGCTTAACTCCTACTCATCCTCGAGTAGGTAAGTGATAAAAATAGAATTTTTGATGTGGAATGCTGCCTATCATGTCATATCATATTCTTTTTTGTATAGCATGGACAATTGGACTTTTAGTTGTTCAAAGCAATAGTCTAGTTTTGACATGATAATTTAGATACTCAAGCATATCAACAAGCAACCATGTCTTTCAAAATATCAACACTAAAATAAGTTATCCCTAGCCCATCATGCTCAAACATTGATCCATTCATGAAACACACTCGAATATTAGCTACACCCAATACCTAAGTACGATCATATTGCTTCCTAGTTGGTGCTTTTATAAGAGAAGATGGAGACTCAAAATAAAAATTGCATAAAGTAAAAGAAAGGCCCTTCATAGAGGGAAGTAGGGATTTGTAGAGGTGCCAGAGCTCAAACTGAAAAACTTAGAGATAAAAACATTTTGGGAGGTGTATCCATCCCACCAACGAAAACGACTTAGAGTTCCCAATACTTTCCATGCATAGATATATCATAGGAGGTTCCCAAACAGAAAATAAAGTTTATTCCTTTTTCCACCATAAATTTCACTTTCCATGGCTAACCGTATCCATGGGTGCCCTCCATACCAACACTTTTCGAGGAATTTATTATTTGACAACATAAAGTAAATTCATTTTTGCATTTCGTGACTGGGCATCCCTAATACCTTTGTCTTACTCTCGTGCAATGACAAGTGAATAAACACTCATCTTGAGAATAACACATCTAGCATGGAAAATATTAGCCACCCCTCACCACTCCGCGAGCGAAACAAACACACAAAAGAGAAGTTTATTTTGTAAATTAGAGATGACACAAGCAAATTTGCTTAGGACGACAAAGAATACCACATATAGGTAGATATAGTGGACTCATGTGGCAAAACTGGGTTAAAGGATTTTGGATGCACAAGTAGTGATCATACTTAGTGCAAAATGAAGGCTAGCAAAAGATTGGGAAGAGACCAACTAAGAAACGAATAATCTCATAAGCAAGCATTAAGCATAAATAACACCGAATAATGCACCATAAGTAGGATATAATTTCATTGCATGACTATTGACTTCCGTACTTGCATAGGGAATCAGAAACCTTAACACCAATATTCTTACTAAAATATAATTACTCATCAAGATGACTCACATACCACATCATCATATCTCAAAACTATTACTAAGAATCAATTTTATTTTGTCCAATGATCTTCATGAAAGTTTTTATTATATCCTTCTTGGATATCTATCACTTTGGGACTAATTTTCATGTATTGCTTTTGACAAGCTCAAACAAATATAAGTGAAGATCATGAGCATCATAAATTTTTCTTTCTCTCAAATTAATTTAAGTGAAGCAAGAGAGAATTTCTTGAAAATTTTACTAACTCTCAAATAAATCTAAGTGAAGCAAGAGAGCATTTCTTCAAAAATACTAAAGCACACCGTGCTCAAAAAGATATAAGTGAAGCACTAGAGCAAGTCCATTGCTCATAAAAATTTAAGTGAAGCATAGAGAGCAATTCTAACAAGTCATGACATAATTTTGGCTCTCTCAAATAGGTGTTTCCAGCAAGGATTGATAATTTAAAACACAAAATAAAACAATCAAAGACTCATATCATACAAGACCCTCCAAGAAAAACACATATCATGTGACGAATAAAAATATTGTTTCAAGTAAAATACCGATGATCGTTGGAAGAAAGCGGGGATGCCATTCGGGGGCATCCCCAAGCTTAGTTGGTTGCTCATTCTTGGACAATAGATTGGGATGCCGGGGCATCCCCAAGCTTAGGTTCTTCCATCCTTCCTTCATCCATCGTAATCGTAAGATAACCCAAAACTTGAAAACTTCAATCACACAAAACTCAACAAAACCTTCATGAGATGCATTAGTGTAAGAAAATAGTAAATCACTACTATAAGTACTGTATCAAACCAATTCATATTTTGTTTCTGTATTATATCTACTGTATTACAACTTTTCTATGACAAAAACTCATCAAAGAAAACCATAGAGCCATCAAAATAAGCACACAACACAAAGAAAACAGAATATGTCAAAACAGAACAGTCTGTAGCAATATGACTATTTCAAATACTTCTATGACTCCAAAAATTCTGAAAAATTGGGAAGACCCGAGAAATTTGTATATTGATCTACTGCAAGTGAAATGGATATTTTATTGCTCTCTGGTAAAAAAATGAAAATTAATTTTGTGAGCGTAAAAGTTTCTGTTTTTTTAGCAAGATCAAACAACTATCACCCAAGAGGATCCTAAAGGCTTTACTTGGAACAAAAACTAATTAAAACACAAAAACACAATCATAACAGTAGCATAATTGTGCTAACACTCAAGAACAGGAAGCAAAAAGCAAAAATAAATTTTATTCATTGGGTTGCCTCCCAACAAGCGCTATAGTTTTACGCCCTTAGCTAGGCATAAAGCAAGGATCTAAGTTTTGTCATCTTTGGTCCGAGATCCATAAGATGCCCTCATGATTGATTCATAAGGTGGATTAATTCCAGTTCTAGGAAAGTGTTCCATACCCTTCCTCAAAGGAAATTGGAACTTAATATTGCCTTTTTTCATATCAATCACAGCACCGATAGTGCGTAAAAATGGTCTACCAAGAATAATTGGACAAGACGGATTGCAATTAATATCAAGAACAATAAAATCTATGGGCACATAATTCCTATTTTCAAGAATAAGAACATCATTAATTCTTCCCATAGGCTTTTTAATAGTAGAATCCGCGAAGTGCAAATTCTAAGAACACTCTTCAAGATTAGTAAGACCAAACACATCACATAAAGGTTTCGGAATTGTAGAAACACTAGCACCCAAGTCACACAAAGAAAAACACTCATAATTTTTAATCTTGACTTTAATAGTAGGTTCCCATTCATCATGCAACTTTCTAAGAATTGAAACTTCTAATTCCAATTTTTCTTCAAGAGCTTTCATCATAGCATCAACAATATGTTTAGTAAAAGTTTTATTTTGTTCATAAGCATGGGGTGAATCTATCATGTATTGCAACAAAGAAATAAAATCAATCAAAGAGCAACTATCATAACTAAAGTCTTTGTAATCCAAAAGCGTGGGTACATCACTAGCTAAAGTTTTGACCTCTCCAAACCCACTTTCATCAATTTTCTCAACAAGATTTTCACCCTCCGAAATATTGGACGCCTTCTACCTAAAGTTGACTCTTCTCCTGTCCCTTTTTCATCAATATTAACTTTACTAAACAACGTATCAATAGAAGAAACACGAATCATTTTAAGATCTTCATCACTTTTGTGAAAGAAATGACTAGAAAACACTTTTTCTAAAAATTCTCTTTTAGCTCTAAGCATAGCGGTTCTTTTCTTACTTTCATCCATAGAGACATAAAGAGATTTAATTGATTCATCAACCTTAGGCACAAAAAATTTCATCTTGAGATTTTCCACATCATGAGCAATTCTATCAACACTTCTAGACAAATCATCAATCTTACTCAACTTTCCTTCTATGGAAGTGTTGAATTTTTTTGTGTATTGATAAATTCTTTAATATTATTCTCAAGATCAGAGGTGTTTCTATTATTATTATAAGATTGATTTCAATAGGAATTACCATAATTATTAGAGGAATTATTAGGAAAAGGCCTAGGATTAAAATTACCTCTATAAGCATTGTTGTTGAAATTATTGCAAGAGATAAAATTCACATCTATGGCATCACTATCTTGCTCAATCAAAGTAGACAAAGGCATATCATTAAGATCAATAGGAGCACTTCTACTAGCAACCAAATTCACAAGAGCATCAACTTTTTCACTCAAAGAAGAAATTTCTTCAACCGAATTAACGTTTTTACTAGTAGGAGTTCTTTCGGCATGCCATTGCGAATAATTTGCCATAATATTATCAAGCAATTTGGTCGCTTCACCCAAAGTAATTTCCATAAAAGTACCACCTGCGACAGAATCCAAAAGATTACGAGAAACAAAATTCATCCACGCATAAATTTTTTGTATGATCATCCAAAGATTTAACCCATGAGTTGGGCAATTCCTTAGCATCATTTTCATCCTTTCCCAAGATTGTGCAACATGCTCATGTTCAAGTTGCTCGAAATTCACGATCTGGGTTCTAAGGGAAATAATTTTTGCGGCAGCAAAATACTTAGTGATAAAAGCATCTTTGCACTTATTCCAAGAATCGATACTATTGTGAGGCAAACAAGAGAACCAATTTTTTGCAGAATCACGCAAAGAAAACGGAAATAATTTCATCTTGACCACATCTTTTTTCTCTTGCATATGCATAATTCTACGAAGGTATTAAGATGGGAGGCATCATCCTCATTAGGAGTACCGGAAAGTTGGTCTTTCATAACGAGATTCAACAAAGCAGTATTAATATCACAAGACTCCGCACTAGCGGCGGGAGGAGCAATCGGAGTGCCAATAAAATCATTGTTGTTGGTATTTGAGAAATCACATAACTTGATGTTATCTTCAGTCATGATGACCACACAACAAGATTGCACTAAAAAACGAATCCGGTAAGAAAATGGCGAATGGAAAAGGAGAGGCGAATAAAACGACAAATTTTTGTAAAGTGGGGGAGAGGAAAATGAGAGGCAGATGGCAAATAATGTAAATTGCGAGGAGATGAGATTTGTGATTAGGAACCTGGTATATGTTGAAGATCCTCCCCGGCAACGACGCCAAAAATTCCTTTTGATGTCGCTTGAAGCTACGTTGGTATTTCCCCAAAGAGGAAGGGATGATGCAGCACATCGGCGGTATGTATTTCCCTCAGATATGAAACAAGGTTATCGAACCAGCAGGAGAACCCAGCAACACAACGTAAATAGCCCCTGCACACAGATAACAAATCCTCGCAACCCGACGTGTTAAAGGGGTTGTCAATCCCTTTCGGGTAACGGTGCCAGAAATTGGTGCGTGACGGGAGAAAGTTGTAATAGATTAAATAAATAGATCACAAATAAAATAAAGTGCAACAAAGTATTTTGTATTTTTGGTTTAATAGATCTAAAAATAAATGCAAGAGAAAAGTAGATCGCAAAGGCAGATATATGAGAAAGAAGACCGGGGGGCCGTAGGTTTCACTAATGGCTTCTCTCAAGAAAAATAGCAAACGGTGGGTAAACAAATTACTGTTGGGCAATCGATAGAAGCTCAAATAATTATGACGATATCCAGGCAATGATCATTATATAGGCATCACGTCCAAGATTAGTAGACCGACTCCTGCCTACATCTACTACTATTACTCCACACATTGACCGCTATCCAGCATGCATCTACTACTATTAATCCACACATCGACCACTATCCAGCATGCATCTAGTGTATTAAGTTTATGGAGAAACGGAGTAATGCAATAAGAACGATGACATAATGTAGACAAGATCTATCTATGTAGAGATAGACCCCATCGTTTTAACCTTAGTAGCAACAATACATACGTGTCGTTTCCCTTTCTGTCACTCGGATCAAGCACCGTAAGATCAAACCCACTACAAAGCACCTCTTCCCATTGCAAGATAAATAGATCAAGTTGGCCAAACAAAACCCAAATATCGGAGAAGAAATACGAGGCTATAAGCTATCATGCATATAAGAGATCAAAGAAACTCAAATAACTTTCATGGATATAAAAAGATAGATCTGATCATAAACTCAAAGTTCATCGATCCCAACAAACACACCGCAAAAGAGTTACATCATATGGATCTCCAAGAGACCATTGTATTGAGAATCAAGAGAGAGAGAGAGATGAAGCCATCTAGCTACTAACTATGAACCTGAAGGTCTACAAACACTACAGGAATCCGGTACTTTGCCGTCTGCCATGGCGGACGGCAAAGGCAGGGACGGCTGACGGCAAAGCACTTTGCCGTCCGCGGCGGATGGCAAACAGTGACGGCAAAGGCAGGCAAACAGTGACGGCAAAGATAGGGTCGGCAAACAGGTCCTTTGCCGTCGGCTTTTCATGGCGGATGGCAAAGAGCCCTTTGCCTACAGTGGCTGATGGCAAAGAGGGGGGACGGCAAAATGTTGCACGTCCGCCAGCGTCACTCAGTTAGGCGGCTAACGGCGGCCTTTGCCGTCCGCCAGCGGACGACAAATTTGAGCGCCTCTTTGCCGTCCGCCAGACGACGTCAGCTATACGTCAGCGCCCGCTCTTTTTTGCCGTCCGCCCGGCGGACCGCAAAGGCGCAAAGGCAAAGTCTTTGCCATCAGCTTGGCTTTGTCGTCCGCCACGGTAGGCAAATTGGCCAAATGGTCCATCCCCAGGAAGCACAGGTGGGCGCCACGTGCCCCCTTTGTCGTCTGCCACCGACGGCAAAGGGGTCTTTGCCGTCTGCCGCGGACGGCAAAGAGCCTGCACTGCCTCTTTTTTGTTCTGTTTTTCTTATATCCAACAATTATCACAATAAATATTTCACAGCACATATATATCCATCACATAAATATCCAGCACATATATATCCAACATAATAAATATCCAGCACATATATATCCATCCATACATACATAGTAGGTTGCACATAGTTCCATCGATCCATACATATTACAATATGCAAAGTTTCATCATAGCAAGCGAGTAGAATACAAGAAGTGCATCAAAGGAAAAAACAGGAAAAAGCAAGCAATCCATCATAGGAAGCTGGCTTCCGTGAAGTGAATGAAACCTGCAAAATGACAAATAAGAAAGTTAGAAAAAGAACACTAGAAGAAGAATTAGACTAGAAGAAAAAGAATAGAAGAAGAAGACTAGAAGAAGAAGTATATGCCATATATTAGCTAACTTAGGTGAAATGTATCGTTTATGAGCTAACCTAGGTGAAATGGGTAGTTTATGAGCTAACCTAGGTGAAATAGGTTGTTTATGAGCTAACCTAGGTGAAATGGGTCATTTATGAGCTAACCTAGGTCAAATGGGTCGTTTATGAGGTAACCTAGGTGAAATGGGTCATTTAAGAGCTAACCTAGGTGAAATTGATCATTTTGGAGCTAACTTAGTTGAAATGGGTCTTTTATGAGCTAACTAAGGTGAAATGCCACGTTTTTGAGCTAACTAAGGTAAAATGTATCGTTTTTGAGCTAACTTAGGTGAAATGGGTCTTTTATGAGCTAACCTAGGTGAAATGGGTTGTTTATGAGCTAACCTAGGTGAAATGGGTCATTTATGAGCTAACCTAGGTCAAATGGGTCGTTTATGAGGTAACCTAGGTGAAATGGGTCGTTTATGAGCTAACCTAGGTGAAATTGATCATTTTGGAGCTAACTTAGTTGAAATGGGTCTTTTATGAGCTAACTAAGGTGAAATGCCACGTTTTTGAGCTAACTAATGTAAAATGGATCGTTTTTGAGCTAACTTAGGTGAAATGGGTCATTTTGGAGCTACCCTAGGTGAAATGGGTCATTTTGGAGCTAACCTAGGTGAAATGGGTCATTTTAAAGCTAACGTAGGTAAAATGGATCATTTAGGAGCTAATCTACGTAAAATGGGTCATTTTAGAGCTAACTTGGATAAATTGGATCACTTGTAAGCTAACTAAGGTAAAATGAGTCATTTTAGAGCTAACTTAGGTAGAATGGATGGTTTATGAGGTCAGTAAGCTTATTAAGTCATTTTGGAGGAAAAGAAGCTAACTCTAGGTCATTATGGTAAGCATATTGGAGGAAATAAAGCTAAGTCTAGGTCTTTATGCATTTGTTAAGCAAAACACTAGAGAAACTTACCGTGATCACGGAGATGTAGGAGCGGGCTGGCTCGCGCCGGTAGCTGGAGAAGGAGCGGGCTGGCTCGCGCCGGTAGCTGGAGAAGGATCGTGCGATGCGTTTCTGGAGTTAAGCTGCACCAAAGATCATTTCCAATGTCTCGTTAGCATTATGAAACTCAAATATTAAGACTAGCAAGTAATGTCCATTCAAATTAAACTCACCGTGCTCCCAGGAGCAATCACTGGCATCGGCGGAGCGGTCTGACCGGACTTCTCGCACACAAACTGCACATTTGGTTTTCACAACAGAGTCATACTAGTTAGTAATGAGACTCAAATGTTAAGACTAGCAAGTAATCTGCAGAAGAAACTTACCACAAGGAGCTCGTACATGGCCCTTGCCTGCATGTCATTCCGTGCCCTCTCCTCCTCCAACATCTTTGTCGTCCTCTCCTCCAACTCCCGCTGCCTCTCCGCCGCCTCCGCCAGAAGTTTCTCCGTTCTATCTCTCTCACTCTGTATAGCAGCCTGCAACACCACTCACATGACCATTTGTAATCATTGATGGAAGCGCACAAAATGTAATGGAGAAAGATAGCTGAGTACGTATAACTAACCTTGAAGGCGAGTTGGACTGGCCATTCACGAGGCCTTATCTCAGGAGCGGAGCTCGACTGGCGCGCCTTGATCTCCGGGAGAGTGCTAGGACAACGGATAAGTCCATCTCCCATGGCTATGGAGCCATGGGACCTCCCGCCACCAGATATCATCAGCAGCTCTGTATCAATGGGACCCTGGCTCGGGTTAAAGTCCTCCCCTTTCCTCTCCTTCCCCTGATCTCTATATTGCACGAGCTTGTCGTGGGCAGAGATGTTGGTGAAGTTCTTTGGATCATCAAGGTCAGACGCAGAGAATGCCTTGAATTTCTTGTAAGGGCCAGTGTGGGCCATGGCATACAGGTCGTACACCTCTGGCACCTTATCCGCCTTATTGTAGTTTGCCTGAAAGAGAGAAACAAAGTAAATTAGTAATTAAAGGGCTAAAGCTAGCATGATGAATGAATTGCATGAATCATGAAGCAAACCACATACCCAGTTCCGCCCGTACTGAAATAAGTTGGAGCTGCCTTGGTGGTGTGGCACACCTTCCATTTGGGCACGTTTGTCCTTGGCCTCTTTGTGGGTGGCCAGCCATTCTTTTGAGCACCACACATTGACCAACACCTCCCAACAATCCATCCGATCCGCACACCATCTCGGAGGGGCCTAAGTTAGCAAATAGAAACTTGAGCGCTACAGCTATGAATTACTAAATGAAGGAAGTAAGTACAAGGCCTTAAGAATTACCTTCATGTACTTCTCCTTACTCAAGAACTTATTGCGGCACTCCTGCCTGGGCTTCTTGATACCACGCCCGGCGTAGTAGTCTCGAACAGCCTGCACCCGAACCTCATGCCGTAAGTTCTGAAGTAGTCGCTTGCACTCCTTGTGGATAACATGATCCGCCTCCTCCTCGTATCCCTCCTCACACCTGTAGAATGTCTGCAATCAAATGAGACAATATTGATTAGTACAATTAATAACTAGCTAGTTGAAGATTTTTAATTGTGTAAAGGAGCAATTACCCAGAACTTTCTGATCACGACGTCTACCCTCGTCTTGCACAAGACACCGTCGATAATCTCACCCGGCGGGGCCGGGGCAGCCAAGTAGTGCTCCCAAGTCAATCCAACCTCTGGAAGCCGACCCTCACCAGGCAACGTGACAAACCCCGGGAAGTTTTGCCGAATCAGAACTCCAAGGACGGAGTTGGGTCGGCGGACACTTTCATGGTGGTCCCAACCCCTGCAGCATGACAAGGCCAACACATCGGTTATTTGAAGAAACATGAATGCAGAAGGTACAAAAAGATTAAATGCACTTACCTCTCCCCATCAGGGAAAATCAACCACCTCTGCTCGCGGGTCGCCGGCACGGACGGGAGCCGTGTAGCACCATGCTGGTAGACGTTGCCCCCTCCTCCCCCTCCTCATCAGTCGGCTCCCCGCCATCATCAGCATGGCCACTCGGCTCCCCGCCATCATCAGCGTGGCCACTCGGCTCCTCAGGCTGACCCAACCAGGTACCCCATCCAGACGTGTGCTCCTCCGGGGTCTCGTGGGCCCAAGTCTCGTGGGTCGAAGGCCCGTTGACCCGAGGCTCGTGGGCCGAAGACCCGTGGACCGGAGGCTCGTGGACTGGAGTCCGTGCAACCTCCTCCTCAGACGAGTCCACCCTAGCAGTCACGTGCTCGGGTGAAACAGCTGGGGGCGGGGGCGAGGAAGGCGCCGTAAGAGTCACCCTACCTCCTCTCCCGCGACCACGTGCTCCACCTCCTCTCTTCTTCTTACCTCGTCCCCTGCTGGGCATCGCGGTCGACGAAGAAGGGCCCGGCGGTGTCGCCATACTGTCCAGCAACGCTCGACAGAGAGGTGCATGTGGAATGAAAGACCTCGCACCACGCGCCGATGAAGAAGGGGCCTCGGCGCGCTCCCGACCAGCGCCCACCATCTTTCAACACCTGCCATGACAAAGAATAAACAAAATTAGTACAACATAAAAAAGTACCGACATGAATAATAATATGTATATCACTTAAGTGTATCATCATCAAGTACAACATAAAAAAATTGAATACCTGACACTACTAATAATCCCGATCAGTATCATCAATAAATGCATAATCATCATCATCACTATAATCAATGATGGACTCATAGGGTTCATTGGCATCAACATGTGCAAGGCCACCTTGACGTAATTGGTCAAGCATTGACAGGTCATCCACAGTAGTAACCTCTTCTTGTTCCGGCTCTTCTTGTTCCTCCTCTGGGGTGATGTCGGATTCATTGCCGCTATCTACTTCAATGTTTTGGGGTGAAGTATAGCGGTTCTTGAAACACTTTTTGGAAAGATGTGTCTCTTGGAAGAATTCTCCTTCATATGTGTCTGGGTTAATGTGAGGTTCATAATCCTCTTCCTTTGGGGGAGAAAGTCTAGCACGTGGCGGCACTTCATAAACGACATCCCAACCTTTCAGATTTGGATTAGTTTGGCAGGCCCACGGTAGATAGAATACTTGGGTCGCCTGTTGAGCCGTAATATAGACATCAGGAACATCTAAATGGGTGCTTTGGTTGATTTCAACTAGCCCTATATGTTCATGAGTCCTTCTAGTCTCCTTCGGCTGAAACCAATAACATTTGAAGACTACGACATTCGGTGGGTTTTCACCATAGAACAGAAGTTCATAAATTGCTTCAAATCTCCCATAATACTCGGTACCTCCTTCGCCGATAGCAGATACACAACAATTTGTAGATTTTCGGTCGGCCATAGATAGCTCTTTGCCATAGGTACGAAAGCGATACCCGTTGATGTCGTACTTGTCAAATGAACGGACCTTATAGTCAAAACCATTAGCGACTTGTCTCAATTCGGCGTCCATAGACTCTGAATTAGCCTACAAGTTTAATATGAAAGGATTGTTGCATTATGCACAAATTAGCGAATGAAATGAAATTGTCTAATAGAAATTACCGTTTGTTTGAACCAAGAGATGAAACCGGGATAGCCGCCTCCTTGCTTTGCGAGAAGCTCATACTCTTCGACGGAATCCTTTTGGATCTCCGCTCCATACGAGAATATGGCGACGTATCGACTGTATGACATATCCAGGAATAAGAGCAGTTCAAAGGAAATAGAAGTTGCGAAACAATGTACCGAGAACTTACTCGATGTACGGCCGCACTTTTATCAGGTTGTTGAAGATATACAACGAAATGGTCTGCCATTCTTCGTTATCCAAAGATACTGGATGTGAAACACTAGCTGGTGCGAGATTCCCTTTGAATAGGCTGAGGTTGGATCCACCCTTTTTAGGCTCGTCAGCATTGTACTGAGGCTTCAGATTATGCAAATGACAATTTTTGGCTTCGTAGTGCGCTGTTACGAAGTTTGTCGCCTCCTCTGTGATGAATGCCTCAGCCATCGATGCTTCAATTCTACGTTTATTTTTACATTTTTCGCGAAGCGTCTTCTGCATTCTCTCAGTTGGGTAGCACCAACGATTTTGCACGGGCCCCCCAATCTTGCCTCGGTCGGGAGATGCAAAATCAAATGCTGCATTGGATTAAAGAAGCCCGGTGGAAAGATCTTCTCTAACTTGCAGATCAACTCCGGCGCCAACTCTTCCATTTCTTCTAGCACGCCAGGCGATAGTTCTTTCGCACAAAGAACACGGAAGAAATAGCTGAGTTCTGCCAGTACTAGCCATTCATCCTCAGGGATGAAGCCACGCAACATCACCGGCATTACCCGCTCAATCCATATGTGCCAATCATGACTCTTGAGACAAAATATCTTCAGTTTATCAAGATTCGCTCCCCTTTTAGATTCGCTGCATACCCATCGGGGAACATCAACTGCTGTTGCACCCACAAGAGAATTTCCCTCATAGCTGGCCTTCCAAGATTGAACCATGCCTTTGGCTTCGTCCAGTTCTGCTTTCCTTTCAGTTCTTTCATGTTTTGTAACGGCCTATCACATAGCGCCTCCAGATCGACTCTAGTCTTAGTATTATCCTTTGACTTCCCATCTATGCTGAACAATGTACCAAAAAGTGCCTCGGCGATATTCTTCTCAGTGTGCATCACGTCGATGTTGTGTGGGCAAAGGAGGTCTTTGAAGTAAGGCAGATCCCATAAGCATGTTTTGTGAGTCCACGCGTGCTTAGTATTATACCCCTTGAAGTACCCTGGACGTTGTGGATCTGGCTCGAGAGCGTTTAACTGATCCAGGGTCTGTTGGCCTGTCAATGCAGGTGGTGCAGAGTTTTTGACAACTCTACACCTGATGAAGTTCTTCTTGTCTTTCCTCAACTTATGGCGAGGATCCAGGAACTGTCTATGCATGTCGAAGCAAGAAAACTTGCGACCGACCTGAAGCCAACGAAACTCAAGAGCTCCCTTGCATGTGGGGCACGGGAACCTTCCATGCACACACCAGCCAACGAATAGCGCATACGCCGGCAAGTCATGCGTCGAGTACATGTACTAGACACGCATTATGAAGTTCCGTTTGCTAATGGCGTCGTATGTCTTGAACCCATTATCCCAGGCTTCTTGCAATTCGTCCTTAAGCGGTTGCATGTACACATTCATAATTTTCCCCGGATAGTTGGGCCCTAGAATTATCAACGTCAGGAAAATGTTCTTTCTTTGCATAATCTGTCCAGGGGGGAGATTGAGTGGAAAGACAAATACGGGCCAACAACTGTATTGGGCTGCCGTCATACCAAACACACTGAACCCATCCGTGCTGATGCCGACTCGAGGATGCCTCGGATCTGCCGCTTTTTCAGCATGTAATTCATCAAACTTTTTCCACGCAACACTATCTGATGTGTGTACCATCATCAGATTCCCATCTGCATCTAGTTCGGTTCTTTTGCCTGTTTTGTGCCATGTCATCTGTCTGGCTGTCTCTTCGACCATGAAAAGATGTTGAAGTCTTGGTACGATTGGCATATACCGAAGAACACTAACGGGGATTTTGGTCCGTGTCTTCTCACCCATACCGTTGTCTACCACAATATACCTGGAAGACTTGCAAATGGGACAATAGTTCAAGTCCGCATAGTCAAGCCTAAATAAGGCACATCCTTTCTCACAGGCATGTATCTTCTCATAGGGCATATTCAGTGCACGGAGGATTTTGTCTGACTGGTACATGTTTGCAGGCATTACATGGTCTTTGGGTAGAAAGCGTCCAAATACTGTCATAATTGCGTCATAGCATTCTCTGCCCAAGTTGAACTGAGCCTTCAGAGCCATTACTTGTGAGATGTCATCCAACTGACAAAGCTCAGTGTGCTCGTGGAGCGGACGTTTTGAAGACTCCAACATTTCATTGAAGGCCTTTGCATATTCCTCCATCTCCTCGTCCGAATCCCGAGCATCATCATAGTCTTGCACCATGTTTTCCATCCCGGTACCATGCTCGTCGGTGCGACGGCGATCCACCTCAGCTCGGTCACGTTGGGCAGACTCACCATGAAATGTCCACACCGTATAATCGGGCGTAAAACCACTCTTCTGCAGGTGTTTGCCCATTTCAGCCTCTGTCTTCTTTTCCCAATTGCCGCACCAAAAACAGGGGCACCGGGTTTTCTTTTGGCCATTTGCAAATGCGGCTTGCACAAACCCCTTGATTTTTGTGAACCATTCAACGCTCCATTTGTTCTGACCAGTGTGACCGGTATACATCCACGCACGGTCACTCATCTTGACTTTCAGAGCTACTGGACACACAACAATTATATATGTAATTCACCATGTATATATTCATCAGTTGATCTACTTTGTCAATTTTATTATGTCCATGCAACCTACACTCTAATAGGTAATGATAGGTCCTAATCCCACCCGTGTATGTGTAGATTGGGTTCATTTTCCCATGCTATGCTCTAGATCCGACGCAAAATTTCAGCAGCACCTCCCCGCTGTTCTCCTGATACACGTCTTTGCAATAAACAGAGAGGATGTGTACCCGGAGAACAACAGGGGAGGTACTGACAAAATTTATGCGTCGAATCCGGAGCAAAGCATATGGGAAAACGAACCCAATCTACACATACTCGGGCTGTCCATGGATAGCATTGGACAATTCGAAAGAATCAAGGTTATAAATATGCAAATGCATGCATATTTATAACTATGACGCTTTCAAACAGGAGACACATATTGGTTACGCATACTGATGATTCAAGACACATATATAGCTAGCTATCATGTTTCATCGGAATAGAGCAAATAATTAATGGGGGAGGAGGACATGTCATTTGTGCTCACCCACGAATGAAGGGGCAGAGCTCGTGAGACGCACGGCAAGGTCGTCGAACACCAAACCTCGCAGCGATGAAACAACTGCACATTTAAAACTATCCGGTCAACACAATTATATATGATGTTTTTCATAACAAAATCAAAGAATATATGACCTAACTAATAATTCACAAATATATGACCCCGTCGGCCTCTGGAAGGCCAAAGAACACCTTTTCAGGAGGTGACGGGGGTCGGGGTGCCGTGTCGGTGTCGGGGTGCCGTGTCGGGGTCGGGGTGCTGTTTCGGGGTCGGGGGGTCGGGGTGTCGTGTCGGGGTCGGGGTGTCGGGGTCAGGGGGTTGGTTGTCGGGGTGTGGTGTCGGGGTCGGGGTGTGGTGTCGGGGTTGGGGGGTCAGGGGGTCAGGTGTCGGGGGGTCGGGGTCGGGGTCGGGTGTCGGGGTGTCGGGGTGTCGTGTCGGGGTCGGGGTGTGGTGTCAGGGTGTCGGGGGTCGGGGTCGGGGTCGGGGTGTCAGGCCGGGGTGTCGGGGTGGCGTGCCGGGGTCGGGGTGTCGGGGGTCGGTGTCGGGGGTCGGGGGTCGGGGTCGGGGTGTCGGGCCCGAGTGTCGGGGGTGGCGTGTCGCGGTCGGGGTGTCGGGGGTCGGGGGTCGGGGTCGGGCTGTCGTGCCGGGGTGTCGGGGTGGCGTGTCGGGGTCTTCTTCTTCTTCTTCTTCTTCTTCTTCTTCTACTTCTTCTACTTCTTTTCTTCTTCTTCTTTTTTCATCTTTTTTCTACTTCTTTTCTTTTCTTCCTTTCTTCTTCTTCTACTTCTTTTCTTTTCTTCTTCTTCTACTTCTTCTACTACTTCTACTTCTTCTAAGTCTTTTCTAACACTAACACTAACACAATCTAGCACTAACAATTAAATAGCAAAAAAAATGAAAAAACAGGAAAAAAAAGTAGTCCCTCACCGGAGCAATGGGACGGTCGGCGGGGGCGGTGACAGGGGGGCGCTGGGCGGCGGGAGCAGTGGCGGGGGCGGCGCCGGGCGACTGGGGCGGCGCCGGGCGCCGGGAGCAGTGGCGGGGGCGGTGCCGGGCGGCGGGTGGTGGGGTGTCGGCGGGTGGGGTGTGGGCGGAGGGGTTGTGGGGCGACGGGGCAAGTGGGGCGGTGGCGGGGGCGGCGCTGGGCGGTGGGGCGTTGGCGGGTGGGGTGGGGGAGGAGGGGTGGTGTGGCGACGCCAGGCAGGGGGTGGGGGGCGGGGGCGGGGCGGGTGCGGGGGCGGGGCGGGGGCGGCGGCGGGGGCGGGGCGGCGGTGGATGCGGGGCGTCGGGGAGGAGAGATGGAAAAAACAAAGAGTAACGGGCAGGGAGATGGGGCTGTTAGTTAGGCCCTTCTTTGCCGTCCGCCTATCTTTGCCGTCCGCCATTATCTCCCTTTGCCGTCCGCTAGCGGACAACAAAGAGGTGGGGCGTTAAGTTTTTTCTAAACGGGCGGGGGGTGGGGGCCACCTCTCTCTTTGCCGTCAGCCAGCGGACGGCAAAGTTTCTTTGCCATCTGCTGGCTGACGGCAAAGAGCCGGCTGATGGCAAAGGCCTGTTTTACCATCTGTCATTTCTTTGCCGTACGCTTTTCGGTAGCTGATGGCAAAGAGCTTCTTTGCCGTCTGCTAGCCGATGGCAAAGAGCTGGCAGATGGCAAAGTAGCTGATTCAAGTAGTGAAAGAACTACTCATGCATCATCGGAGAGGCACCAATGGAGGTGGTGAAACCATCCAAGATGGTGTCTAGATTGGATCTGGTGGTTCTGGACTCTGCGACGGCTGGATGAATATTTCGTCAACTCCCCTAGTGTTCTGGGATTTTTGGGGTATTTATAGAGCAAAGAGGCGGTCCGGTGGGCACCCAAGGTGGGCACAACCCACCAGGGCGCGCCTGGGCCTCCTGGCGTGCCCTGGTGGGTTGTCCCCTCCTCGGGACTCCCCCTAGGTGGAACCAGGGCCCAACATGTTCCTTCTGGTCCAGAAAAAATCTCCGTAAAGTTTTGTGGCATTTGGACTCCGTCTGGTATTGATTTTATGCGATGTAAAAAACACGGAAAAATAGGAACTCGCACTTGGCACTATGTCAATAGGTTAGTACCAAAAAATGATATGAAATGGCTATAAAATGATTATAAAACATCCAAGATTGATAATGTAACAGCGTGGAACAATCAAAAATTATAGATACGTTGGGGACGTATCACACGGCGACATGGCGCTGCGGAGTTTCGGCGATGGGCGCGAGTGGATGGACACACGAAGGATGGTGGTGTTGTCTAACGCCATGATGGCATCGACGGCAGGCCTGTCAAGGTTGGTGCGTCAGGACCTGCTTTGGAGATGGATCGGTGATGACCCACAAGTATAGGGGATCTATCATAGCCTTTTCGATAAGTAAGAGTGTCGAACCCAACGAGGAGCAGAAGGAAATGATAAGCAATTTTCAGTAAGGTATTCTCTACAAGCACTGAAATTATCGGTAACAGATAGTTTTGTGATAAGGTAATTTGTAGCGAGTAGCAAGTAATAAAAGTAAACAAGGTGCAACAATATGGCCCAATCCTTTTTGTAGCGAAGGACAAGCCTGGACAAACTCTTATATGAAGGAACGCGCTCCCGAGGACACATGGGAATTATCGTCAAGCTAGTTTTCATCATGTTCATATGATTCACGTTCGATACTTTGATAATTTGATATGTGGGTCGACAGGTGCTTGGGTACTGTCCTTACTTGGACAAGCATCCCACTTATGATTAACCCCCATTGCAAGCATTCGCAACTACAACGGAAGTATTAAGGTAAACCGTAAACCTAAGCATAACATGAAACATATGGATCCAAATCAGCCCCTTACGAAGCAACACATAAACTAGAGTTTAAGCTTCTATCACTCTAGCAACCCATCATCTAATTATTACTTCCCAATGCCTCCCTCTAGGCCCAAACAATGGTGAAGTGTCATGTAGTCGACGTTCACATGACACCACTAGAGGGATGACAACATACATCTCATCAAAATATCGAACGAATACCAAATTCACATGACTACTTATAGCAAGACTTCTCCCATGTCCTCAGGAACAAACGTAACTACTCACAAAGCATATTCATGTTCATAATCAGAGGGGTATTAATATGCATAATGGATCTAAACATATGATCTTCCACCAAGTAAACCAACTAGCATCAACTACAAGGAGTAATCAACACTACTAGCAACCCACAGGTATATGAGGTTTGGATACAAAGATTGGATACAAGAGATGAACTAGGGTTTGAGATGAGATGGTGCTGGTGAAGATGTTGATGGAGATTGACCCCCTCCCGATGAGAGGATCGTTGGCGATGATGATGGTGATGATTTCCCCCTCCCGGAGGGAAGTTTCCCCGGCAGAACAGCACTGTCGGAGCCCTAGATTGGTTCCGCCAAGGTTCCACCTCGTGGCAGCGGAGTTTCTTCCCCAAAGCTTGCTTATAATTTTTTCCTTGACGAAATACTCCATATAGCCAAAGATGGGCATCGGAGGGCCACCAAGGGGCCCACGAGGCAGGGGGGCGCGTCCAGGGGGTAGAGCGCACCCCCACCCTCGTGGCCAGGGTGTGGGCCCCCTCTAGAACTTTCTTCGCTCAGTATTTTTTATATATTTTGGAAATAACTTCTGTGAAGTTTTGAGGACTTTTGGAGCTGTGCAGAATAGGTCTCTAATATTTTCTCCTTTTCTAGCCCAGAATCCCAGCTGCCGGCATTCTCCCTCTTCATGTAAACCTTGTAAAATAAGAGAGAATAGGCATAAGTATTGTGACATAATGTGTAATAACAGCCCATCATGCAATAAATATCGATATAAAAGCACGATGCAAAATGGACGTATCAATCAGTGGTTGGGGGCGGCGGTAGCCTCTGAGAGTGCACCAGATCGGTGTGTGACCCAGTCCCGGCATTGTGGCTTGGTTGGGGCATCCGGATTTAGATGTTAGGATTTGGTGCAATGTCTGTTTGGTATTAGGCTTGGACATTTGGCACCCCTTCATCAATGGGACAGGAGTAGCGACAGGTGTGTTGCTAAGATGGTGGCTTCATGCATACTGATGTATTACTTTGTAAGGTCCTTGTGAATAATTAATAATGTGGCTGCATGCATCGTCCAGATGCAGAGACCGAGGGTATATCCTCCTTTTCAAAAAGATGCAAGCATTTATTAATTATTCACAAAGACCTTACAAAGTAATACAACAGTAAGTCTGAAGCCACCATCTTGGAAACATCTGTCGTTACTCCTATCTAGTTGATGAAAGGGTATGGATAGTCTAAGCTGAATACTAAACAGACCTCACACCAAAGCCTAACATAAGCTGGAATCCCCAACCAGACCGCATTGCTGGGTCTGGTGTACACACCAGTCCGGTGCACTCTCAGAGGCTGCCGTCGCTGTCTTCCACTGATCCATCTTCAGAGCAGGTACTGACGTATCGACCTTGTCATGCCTGCCGTCAATGCCACCACGGCGCCAGATAATGCCACCTCCCTACGCATGTCCATCATCACACATCTGTCACTGAGGCCCTGCCGCACCACATCACCGAGACTCCACGTCGTCGATACGTCACATGGAACGCCGCTCCACCGCTGAAACTGTTCACTGGTCCCTCAAGCCAATGCACACCTCCAAGAATGACTTTCCCATGGGGGGAACAACACCTGAGTGTCCCCATCATCTAATCGACTGATCAAGGGTTTCCCCCAGAGGTAGCAGAAGGAGGCGGGAATTTCACCTCGTTGATGCCTCCAAGAAGGAAACCTCCAAGGGTGTCACCATCACCGGCTCCGGCCACCAGTTCTAGACAAGGTTTTCACCCGGATCTTGTCCCATGAGCATCCATCCGACATAACGTGCATCGGCCAGACCACCTTCAAAGCCCCAAATCTGGCCTCCCAGATTCGGTGACCACCTGTAGCAGCACTGCCACCATGGGAGCCTTGACACACCGGCCACTGCGTGCATGTGCCACCATTGGAGTTCGGGAGAGGGCTGCCACCCTACCTCGCCAAACCGCGAGAGCCATCGGGAAGGATCTCACATGTGCACGTCACTATTACTGACATGGTCTAATCCAGAGCCAAAGCCACTAGATTGCCGGCGAAGTTCCGCCTTGGACAGGGACATCACCACGCCATGCAACCGTGGGTCGCCTGAGCTTCACCCGTCGCCACCTTCCAGGGCTGCCGCCCTAGGATCCAAGACCAAGAGATGCACGCATGCACCCAGCCCGATCTGGCTAGCCCAGAACTTGATTGCTTGTATCTGCGTTGGTAATTCCTCGAAGAGGAGGGGATGATGCAACACAACAACCATAATTATTTCCCTTAGTTATGAAACCAAGGTTATCGATCCAGTAGGAGAACCAAGCAACACTGAAAGAACATGCGGTGCCCCCATGTGTGGTTTTGGTAATCGATGACATTCTCTATTGACTAATGGTTGCATTGAGTTATATTTGAAGGATTTGTCCATAGGCATTTCTTGAAGTCCGTGTGTTGGTTTCAAGGAGTTTATGAGTTGACCAAGGTGCTATTAAGGAATTATCCAAAGATTGGTCATGTGAGTGTTGAGCTTATTGCAAGTATGTCTTGAAGAAGAAGATTGTGTGATCATTCATGTTTACCTTCAAGACATCATCCAAATAAAGAGAGTTGGAAAGATTCAAGGTTGATCAGGACTAAGTACAGAGAGTGATTCAAGTTGATCAACACACAAAGCATAGAAGATGTACCCAGAGGGATCAAGTGATCCCATGGTATGGTAAGCAGTGTCCATTATGCTTTGTGTACTAACCCATGGTCTACATGAGAGTTCTATGTGGGGTTAGGTATGTTTCCATGGGCTTGCGTTAATAGGAAGATATCATACAACCCATGGAGAGGATGACATCAAGTGGTGATCATCATCAAGATGCAATGTCAAGTGGAGCATCACGAAGAGATCAAGTGCTTGAAGCTTGCCGTTCATTGTGGTGTCACTAGACTTGTGAAGATGTGCCAAAGAGTGGCTCACCCATAGTGGAGTATGGGGGAGCAATCAACTAGTCTTCATCGAGCCAACGCAATCAAGAAAGATGGTCCAACTTGAGGGAGTCAAGATCGTCATCATCTAGCTCAAGTGGATTATGTGCAAGGCAAAGGTTTGCCCTTGATAGAATTTTTATTCTACCGGTCTCATGGGTGGTAGTTGGGAGACAAGGTTATAGGATCGATTGCCGTACTATCAAGGGGGCCCCTCGATGAGTAGCTTGATCATATCGTTTGTAGAGAGCTCAAACAATTGCATCCTTGCATCATCTTTATTGGTTCTTGTTTGGTTCTTCTCCTTGTGAGATTTGGAGCTTATGGTCATTTTCATGACAAGCTCAAGGTCATCGAAAACAGAGTTCACATGCATCTTCTATGATGTTTTCGATGTTGGGTTTTTTTCCGGTTCTCTTTGTGAGTCTTAGAGCTTATGTTCATCTTGATGACAAGCTCGAGTTCATCGAAAACAGAGTTCACATGCATCTTCTATGATGTTTTCGATGTTGGAGGTTATGCTGGTTCTTCTCTTTTGGCGGTTTCTCTCCTCTATATCTTAGGCATACATTCCAAGCTTGAGTTTGCTCAATTCAGAGCTCATATGCAAATGTTGTGACTGTTTCGGTCCAACCTGTTTCTTCTGTTTTGCTTGGGCTATTTTGCAGTGCCCAAGCGGTAGTACTGCTTGCGGTACTTCCATTGTGGACTGCCGTTGCCACTACCGCTTGGGCAAAGTATTTTGTGCATGTTTCTGTTGCCTATTTTCTCTAAGAGGTAGTACTGCACCCCCGAGCGGTAGTACCTCTTGTGTTTCAATGGTTGTGCATGATTCTATTGCTTGTTTTCCCTAAGCGGTAGTAGAGCGGTAGTACCGCTCCCCGGAGCGGTACTACCTCTCTGGAAAATCTACTAGTCATGTTTTCTGCCTCGTTGGGCTGTTTTGGCCGTGCTAAGCGGTAGTATCGCTCCTCCAAGCGGTAGTACCGCTTGTGCATGACCAGTGGGCATAACAGTTGGATTCGGGGTACCTATTTAAGGGGGGCTTCTTCCCAAATGCACCCTATCTTTCAAGCTCGCATTTGCCCCCCATTGTTGACCTTCTTCGAGCTTGCTACCTCTCCATCCCTCCATGGATTCTTGCTAGTTGTCGGGGGGAAAGAGAGAGGAGATCTAGATCTACGTTTCCACCAATCACTTTCTCCTCTATGTGAGGGGAGCCCCTTGGATCTAGATCTTGGAGTTTTTCGTGTTCTGTTCTTCGTTCTTCCTCTCATTTTCCTCCCTAGCATTAGTTGCTTTGGTGGGATTTGAGATAGAAGGACTTGGGCACTCTGTGTGCCCTTGCCATTGCATTTGGTGCATCGGTTTGAGTTCTCCACGGTGATACGTGGAAGTGAAGTTGAGAAAGTTGTTACTCTTGGGTGTTTGGGCACCCTAGAGCTTGTTCCTCTTGGGTGCCTTGGTGCCCTAGATGGTTGGTGGTGCTTGGAGCTCAATCATTGTGGTGTAAAGCTCTGTGGAAGCATCAGGGTCTCCAATTAGGTTGTGGAGATCGCCCTGAGCAATTTGACGGGTTCCGATGACCGCCACCAAGGGTTGCCAAAGTGTACGGGTTCGGTGACAGCCCCAAGGGTTGCCATTTGTACGGGTTCGGTGACCTCCCTCAAGGGTCCCTTAGTGGAATCACGGCATCTTGCATTGTGCGAGGACGTGAGGAGATTACGGTGGCCCTAGTGGCTTCTTGGGGAGCATTGTGCCTCCACATCGCTCCAAATGGAGATTAGCATCCGTAAGGGTGTGAAGTTCGGGATACATCGTCGTCTCTGCGTGCCTCGGTTATCTCTTACCCGAGCCCTTTACTTATGCACTTTAGTTTGTGATAGCCATAGTGTTTCATGTTATATATCTTGCTATCACTTAGTTGTTTATCTTGCCTAGTATAAGTTGGTGGTGCACATAGGTGAGTCTAGTTGTTTTAGGTTTGTGCTTCACAAATTAAACGCTTGTTTTATTCCGCATTTGTTCAAGCCTAAACTATAATTATTTTAAAGAGCCTATTCACCCCCCTCTAGGCAACATCCATGATCTTTCAAACACTATGTAAACAACACCTGCACACAGACAACAAATACTTGCAACCCAACGCATAAGAGGGGTTGTCAATCCCTCCTCGGTATTGAGATAGATTAAATTGTATGAGATTTGATAAATATATATAACTAAAACACACACAAAAATAAGTAAAGAAAAATCACAGCAAGGTATTCTTGGTTTTATAAGATAGGAAATAGACCCGGGGGCCATAGATTTCAGTAGAGGCTTCTCTCAAGAAAATAGCATACGATGGGTAAACAAATTATTATTGGGCAATTGATAGAAAAGCAAATAATTATGACAATGTCCAGGGCAATGATCATGTATATAGGCATCACGTCCAAGATTAGTAGACCAACTCCTGCCTGCATCTACTACTATTACTCCACACATCGACATCCAGCATGCATCTAGTGTATTAAGTTCATGGAAAACAAAGTAATGCAATAAGAACGATGACATGATGTAGACAAGATGTATTCGTGTAGGAATAGACCCCATCTTTTTATCCTTAATAGCAATGATACATGCATGTCATGTCTCTTTATGTCACTGAGATTGAGCACTGCAAGATCGAACCCATCACACAACACCTCTTCCCATGGCAAGAAAAATCAATCTAGTTGGCCAAACCAAACCAAAGTTTCATAGAAGAAATACGAGGCTATAAAGATCATGCATAAAAGAGTTTAGCAAAGACTCAAATAATATTCATGGATAGATATGATCCTAAACTCACAATTCATTGGATCCCAACAAACACACCGTAAAAAGTCATTACGTCAAATAGATCTCCAAGAACATGGAGGAGAACATTGTATTGAAGATCAAAAAGAGAGAACAAGCCATCTACCTACTACATACGGACCCGTAGGTATGTGGCAAACTACTCACACATCATCGGAGGGGCAACAAGGATGATGAAGAACCCCTCTGTGATTGTTTCCCCCTTCGACAGAGTGCCGGAAAAGGCCTCTAGATTGGATCTCATGGTTCTGGAACTTGTGGCGGCTGGAAAAGTGTTTCTTGACTCCCTAGGAGTTTTGGGATTTTAGAGTATTTATAGAGGTGGATCTTGGTGGAGAAGCTTCCTGTGGGCTCCACTACCCACAAGGGCGCGCCTGGGCCTCCTGGCGCACCCTAGTGCCTAGTGGGCCCCACATGCCTCCTCCCATGTGCTCCTTTGTCTCACTGGGTGTCTTATGTCCATAAAAAAAATCTCCAAAAAGTTTCGTGGCATTTGGACTTCGTTTGGTATTAATATTTTGCAAAGTAAAAAACAAGCAGAAAACAACAACTGCACTAGGCACTATGTCAATAGGTTAGTCCCAAAAAATGATATAAAGTTGCTACTAAATGAGTATAAAACATCCAAGATTGATACTTTAATAGCGTGGACAATAAAAAATTATAGATACGTTGGAGACGTATCAGCATCCCCAAGCTTAATACCTGCTCGTCCTCGAGTAGGTAAATGATAAAACAATTTTTTTTCATGTGAAATGCTACCCATTATATTCATCACATATTATTTTCTTTGTAGCATGGACATTTGGACTTTAGAGGATTCAAAGCAATTGTCTATAATTTGACATGAAGATCTCAATACTCAAGCATATCAATAAGCAACCATGTCAAAAAATATCAACACTAAAGAAAGCTATCCCTAGCCCATTATGCTCAATCATTGATCCATTCATGAAACAAACTCAAATATTAGATACATCCAATGAACAAGTATGACAACAGTGTTCCCCAGTTGGTGCTTTATAAGAAAAGATGGAGACTTGATTGCGGCTTGAACTACGTCGGTATTTCCCCAAAGAGGAAGGGATGATGCAGCACTACAACGGTAGGTATTTTCCTCGGTGATGAGACCAAGATTATCAAACCAGTAGGAGAATCACACAACACTATGTAGACAGTACCTGCACACAAAGAACAAATACTTGCAACCCGGCGTGTTAAAGGGGTTGTCAATCCCTTTCCGGTAACGGTGCCAGAAATTGTCGAGTTGATGGGATAAAAATATGATAGATTGGATAAATAGATCACGAATAAATGCAAAAATAAAATAAAGTGCTACAAGGTATTTTTGGGTTTTTGGATTAATAGATCTGAAAATAAAAGCAAATAAAAATAGATTTCGAAATCAAATATAATAAAGAAGAGACCCCGGGGCCATAGATTTCACTAGTGGCTTCTCTCGAGAAAAATGCATATGGTGGGTAAACAAATTACTGTTGGGAAATTGATAGAACTTCAAATAATCATGATGATATCCAGGCAATGATCATTATATAGGCATCACGTCCAAGATTAGTAGACCGACTCTTGCCGGCATCTACTACTATTACTCCACACATCGACTGCTATCCAACATGCATCTAGTGTATTAAGTTCATGGAGAAATGGAGTAATACAATAAGAACGATGACATGATATAGACAAGGTCTATTTATGTAGAAATAGACCTAATCTTGTTATCCTTAATAGCAATGATACATATGTGTCGTTTCCCCTTCTGTCACTAGGATCGAGCACCATAAGATCAAATCTATCACAAAGCACCTCTTCCCATGGCAAGAAAAATCGATCTAGTCAGCCTAACTAAACCAAAGATTCGAAGAAGAAATACGAGGCTATAAGTAATCATCATATAAGAGATCAAAAGACTCAAATAACTTTCATGGATAAAAACATAGATCTGATCATAAACTGAAAGTTCATCGGATCCCAACAAACACACCGCAAAAAGAGTTACATCAAATAGATCTCCAAGAGACCATTGTATTGAGAATCAAAAGAGAGAGAGGAAGCCATCTAGCTACTAACTATGGACCCGTAGGTCTACAATGAACTACTCACGCATCATCGGAGAGGCACCAATGAGGATGATGAACGCCTCCGTGATGGTGTCTAGATTGGATCTGTGGTTTCTGGAACTTGAAGCGGCTGGAATTGATTTTCGTTGACTCCCCTAGGGTTTATGGAATATTGGGGTATTTATAGAGCAAAGAGGCGGTGCGGGAGGCCACCGAGGTGGGCACAACCCACTTGGCCGTGCCTGGGCCCCTAGGCGTGCCCTGGTGGGCTGTGCTCCCCTCGGAGCCCCCCTCCGGTACTTCTTTGGCCCAATGGGTGTCTTTTGGTCCAGAAAAATTGCCTAAATGTTTCACTGTGTTTCGACTCCATTTGGTATTGATTTTCTGCGAAGTAAAAAAACAAGCAAAAAACAACAACTCGCATTGGGCACTATTGTTGGGGATCGTAGTGATAGTTCACAATTTTCCTACGTGTCACCAAGATCAATCTAGGAGATGCTAGCAATGAGAGAGAGAGAGAGAGGGAGTGCATATTCATACCCTTGAAGATCACTCGGAGGAAGCGTTACAAGAACGCGGTTGATGGAGTCGTACCCATGGCGATTTAAATCGCGGAAGATCCAATCTAGCCCAGAACGGACGGTGCCTCCGCGTTCAACACACGTATAGCCCGAGGACGTCTCCTCCTTCTTGATCCAGCAAGGGGAGAGGAGAAGTTGAGGGAGAACTCCAGCAGCACGACGGCGTGGTGATGGAGGAGCTCGTGGTTCTCTAGCAGGGCTTCGCCAAGCACTTCGGAAGAGGAGGAGGAGTTAGAGAGGGGGAGGGCTGCGCCAGGGGAAGGGTCACGTCTGCCCTACCACCCCCTCAATATATATAGGGGGAAGGGGAGAGGGGGAGGCGCCCTAGGGTTTCCCCTAGGGGCGGCGACCAGGGCAGATTGGATCTCCCTAGGAAAACCCTAGGGAGACTTGCCCCCCAAGCCAAGCCAGGTGGAGGCTTGCCTCCCAAGTCAGGTGGAGGCGCCCCACCTCCCCAAACAATGTGGGAAAGGGTGTGGGGGAGCACAGCCCCTTAGTGGGCTGGTTTGCCCCCTCCCCTTGGCCCATGAGGCCCTGCAACACTTGTTGGGGCTCCCGAAACACCTCTCGGTCATGCTGGCCATAAACTGGTACCCCCGAAACACTTTCGGACTCCAATACCCTTCGTCCAATATATCGATCTTCACCTCTGGACCATTTCGGAAATCCTCGTGACGTCCGAGAGCTCATCCGGGACTTTGAACTACCTTCGGTAACCACATACTATTCCCGTTACAACTCTAGCGTCACCGAATCTTAAGTGTGTAGACCCTACGGGTTTGGGAACCATGCAGACATGACCGAGATACCTCTCCGGCCAATAACTAATAGCGGGATCTGGATACCCATATTGGCTCCCACATGTTCCACGATGATCTCATCGGAGGAACCACAATGTCGGGGATTCAATCAATCCCGTAAACAATTCCCTTTGTCTATCGGTATGTTACTTGCCCGAGATTCGATCGTCGGTATCCCCATACCTTGTTTAATCTTGTTACCGGCAATTCTATTTACTCGTTCGGCAATGCATGATCCCGTGACTAAGTCTTTAGTCAAACTGAGCTCATTATGATGATGCATTACCGAGTGGGCCCAGAGATACCTCTCCGTCATACGGAGTGACAAATCCCAGTCTCGATTCGTGCCAACCCAATAGACACTTTTGGAGATACCTATAGTGCACCTTTATAGTCACCCAGTTACGTTGTGACGTTTGATGCACCCAAAGCATTCCTACGGTATCCGGGAATTGCACAATCTCATGGTCTAAGGAAATGATACTTGACATTAGAAAAGCTCTAGCGAACGAACTACATGATCTTGTGATATGCTTAGGATTGGGTCTTGTCCGTCACATCATTCTCCTAATGATGTGATCCTGTTATTAACGACATCCAATGTCCATGGTCAGGAAACCATAACCATCTATTGATCAACGACCTAGTCAACTAGAGGCTTACTAGGGACATGTTGTGGTCTACGTATTCACACATGTATTACGGTTTCCGGTTAATACAATTATAGCATGAACAATAGACAATTATCATGAACAAGGAAATATAATAATAACCATTTTATTATTGCCTCTAGGGTATATTTCCAACAGTCTCCCACTTGCACTATAGTCAATAATCTAGTTCACATCGCCATGTGATTAACACTTATAGTTCACATCGCCATGTTACTAAGACCCAAAGAGTTTACTAGAGGCAATAATCTAGTTCACATCGCCATGTGATTAACACCCAAGATTTTACTAGAGTCAATAATCTAGTTCACATCACCATGTGATTAACACTCAATGAGTTCTAGGGTTTGATCATGTTATGCTTACGAGAGAGGTTTAGTCAACGGGTCTGCAACATTCAGATCCGTGTGTTCTTCGCAAATCTCCATGTCATATTGTAGATGTTGCTACCATGCTCCACTTGGAGCTATTCCAAATGGTTCCTCCACTATACGTATCTGGTTTCCTACTCAGAGTCATCCGGATAGGTGTTAAAGCTTGCATCGACGTAACCCTTTACGCCGAACTCTTCATCACCTCCATAATCAAGAAACATTTCCTTATTCCTAAGGACAATTTTGACAACTGTCCAATGATCCACTCCTGGATCACTCTTATATCCCCTTGTCAGACACGTGGCAAGGTACATCGCTGTACATCGCATATCGTATAGAGCCTATGGCCAAGGCATAGGGGATGACTTTCGTCCTTTCTCTTTCTTCTGCCATGGTCGAGCTTCAAGTCTTAACTTCACACCTTACAACTCAGGCAAGAACTCCTTCTTTGATCGATCCATCTTGAACTCCTTCAAGATCATGTCAAGGTATGTGCTCTGTGGAAGTCTTATCAGGCGTCTTGATCTATCTCTATAGATCTTGATACCCAACATGTAAGCAGTTTTACATAGGTCTTCCTTTGAAAAACTCCATTCAAACAACCCTTTATGCTTTCCAGAAATTCTACATCGTTTTTGATCAACAATATGTCATCCACATATACCTATCATAAATGTTGTAGTGCTCCTACTCACTTTCTTGCAAATACAAGTTTCTTGCAAACTTTGTATAAACCCAAAAGCTTTGATCACCTTATCAAAGCATATGTTCCAACTCTGAGATGCTTGCTCCAGTCCATAGAAGGATTGCTGGAGCTTACATACCTTTTAGCATCCTTAGGATTGACAAAACATTCTAGCTGTATCACATACAACTTTTCCTCATGGAAACCGTCAAGGAAACTTTGTTTTGACATCCATCTGCCAGATTTTGTAAATGAAAATGCAGCAACTGCTAACATAATTCTAATAGACTTTAGCATCGCTATGATTAAGAGAGTCTCATAACAGTCAACTCCTTGAACTTGTTGGAAACTTCTTTGAGACAAGTCGAGCTTCATAAATGGTGATATTACCATCTGCGTCTGTCTTCTTCTTAGAGATCCATTTATTTTGAATGGCTTGCCGATCTTCGGGCAAGTCCACCAAAGTCCATACTTTGTTCTCATACATGGATGCTATCTCAGATGTCATGGCTCCTAGCCATTTGTTGGAATCCAGGCCCACCATCGCTTCTCCATAGCTCATAGGTTCATCGTTGTCCAACAACATGACCTTTAAGACAGGGTTACCACTCAGAAGTTGTACGCACCCTTGTCGACATACGAGGTTCGATAGTAACTTGATTTGAAGCTCCATGATCATCATCATTAGCTTTCTCTTCAAATGACGTAGGTGCCACAGAAACATCTTTCTGTGCTGCGGAACTCTCTGGTTGAAGTGAAGGTTGAACAACCTCATCAAGTTCTATCTTCCTCCCACTCAATTCTTTCGAGAGAAACTCTTTCTCAAGAAAGGACATGTTCTTAGCGACAAACACTTTGCCCTCAGATCTGACATAGAAGGTATACCCAATCGTCTTCTTTTGGGTATTCTATGGAGACACAATTGTCCGCTTTGGGTTCGAGATTTTCTGGCTGAAGCCTTTCGACATAAGCATCGCAGTCCCAAACTTTAAGAAACGACAACATAGTTTTATTTGCCAAACCATAGTTCATACGGTGTTGTCTCCACGGACCTTAGATGGTGCCCTATTTAAAGTGAATATAGTTGTCTCTAATGCATAACCCCAAAATGATAGTGGTAGACCGGTAAGAGGCATCATAGATCGCACCATATCCAATAGGGTGTGATTACGACGTTCGAACAGACCATTACCATATGGTGTTCTAGGCGGCGTCAACTCTGAAACGATTCCACCTTGTCTTTAGTGATTGCAAAACTCATAACTCAGATAATCTCCCCTTGATCAGATTGTAGGAACTTAATCTTCTTGTTATGGTGATTCTCAACTTCACTCTGAAATTGCTTAAACTTTTCAAATGTTTCAGACTTATACTTCATTAAGTAAATATACCCATATCTACTCAATTCATCGGTGAAGGTGAGAAAATAATGATATCCACCGCGTGCATCAACACTCATCGGACCGCACACATCAGCATGTGTGATTTCCAACAACTCACTTGCCCGTTCCATTGTTCCAGAAAATGGGTTTTAGTCATCTTGCCTATGAGGCATGGTTCGCATGTGTAAGGTGATTCAAAATCAAGTGACTCGAAAAGTCCATTAGCATGGAGGTTCTTCATGTGCTTTACACCAATATGACCTAAGCGGTAGTGCCACAAGAAAGTGGTACTATCATTATCAACTCTACATCTTTTGGCATCAATGTTATGAACATGTGTATCACTATGACCGAGATTCAGTAAACCATTCACTTTTTGGTGCATGACCATAGAAGGTATTATTCATGTAAATAGAATAACCATTATTCTCTAACTTAAATGAATAACCGTATTGCAATAAACATGATCTAACCATGTTCATGCTCAACGCAAACACCAATGCAAACAACATTTATCTGGGTTCAACACTAATCCCGAAGGTAGAGGGAGCGTGCGATGGTGATCATATCATCCTTGGAAACACTTCCAACACACATCTTCACCTCACCCTTAGCTAGTCTCCATTTATTCTGTAGCTTTTGTTTCGAGTTACCAATATTAGCAACTGAACCGGTATCTAATACCCAGGTGCTACTAGGAGTACTAGTAAGGTACACATCAATAACACATATATCAAATATACTTTTGTTAAAGTTGCCAGCCTTCTAATCTTCCAAGTATTTGAGGCAGTTCCGCTACCAGTGACCGTTCCCCTAATAGAAGCACTTCATCTCGGGTTTGGGTTCTTGGGTTTCTTCACTGGAGCGGCAACTGGCTTGCCATTCATGAAGGTTTCCCTTCTTCCCCTTGCCCTTCTTTGAAACCAGTGGTCTTGTTAACCATCAACACTTGATGATCCTTCTTGATTTCTACCTTTACAACCTTAAGCACGACGAACAGCTCCGGGATCATCTTCCCTTGCATGTTATAGTTCATCACGAAACTCTAGCAGCTTGGTGATAGTGACTGGAGAACTTTTGTCAATCACTCTCTTATCTGGAAGATTAACTCCCACTTGATTCAAGTGATTGAAGTACCCAGACATTTTGAGAAGATGCTCACTGGATGAGCTATTCTCCTCCATCTTGTAGGCAAAGGTCTTGTTAGAGGTCTCAAACCTCTCAACATGGGCATGAGCCTGAAATACCAATTTCAGCTCTTGGAACATCTCATATGTTCCATGGCGTTCAAAATGCTTTTGCAGCCCTCACTCTAAGCCGTAAAGCATGGCGCACTAAACTATCAGGTAGTCATCAGTACGTGTCTGCCAGATGTTCACAACATCCACAAACGACGCCAGAGGGGTTGGCACACCGAGGGGTGCATCAAGGACAGAAGCCTTCTGTGTAGCAGTGAGGACAATCCTCAGACTACAGCCCTAGTCTGCACAATTGCTTACAATATCTTTCAACTTAGTATTTCTCTAGGAACGCATTAAAACAAGGATCTAAAGAGCGAGCTATTAATCCACAACATAATTTTCAAACACAATGTAGACTATGTTCATGATAATTAAGTTCATCTAATCAAATTATTAATGAACTCCCACTTAGATAGGCATCCCTCTAGTCATCTAAGTGATACATGATCCGAATCGACTAGGCCATGTCCGATCATCACGTGAGACGAACTAGTCATCAACGGTGAACATCTCCATGTTGATCGCATCTACTATACGACTCATGTTCGACCTTTCGGTCTCTTGTGTTCTGAGGCCATGTCTGTACATGCTAGCCTCGTCAAGTCGACCTAAGTGTTTCGCATGTGTAAATCTGGCTTACACCCGTTGTATGCGAACGTTAGAATCAATCACACCCGATCATCATGTGGTGCTTCGAAACAACAATCCTTTGCAACGGTGCACAGTTAGGGGAAACACTTCCTTGAAATTTTGTGAGGGATCATCTTATTTATACTATCGTCGTTCTAAGAAAATAAGATGCAAATATGATAAACATCACATGCAAATCATAAAGTGAGATGATATGGTCAATATCATCTTGCGCCTTTTGATCTCCATCTTTGAGGCGCGGCATGATCACCTTCGTCACCAGCATGACACCATGATCTTCATCATCGTGTCTTCATGAAGTTGTCTCGACAACTATTACTTCTACTACTATGGCTAATAGTTAGCAATAAATTAAAGTAATTACACGGCGTTTTTATTGACACGTAGGTCATACAATAAATTAAGACAACTCCTATGGCTCCTGCCGGTTGTCATACTCATCGACATGCAAGTCGTGAATCCTATTACAAGAACATGATCAATCTCATACATCACATATATATAATTCATCATATCACATCACATAGCATACCCTGCAAAAACAAGTTAGACGTCCTCTAATTGTTGTTGCAAGTTTTACGTGGCTGCTATGGGTTTCTAGCAAGAACATTTCTTACCTACGCAAAAGCCACAACGGTGATATGCCAATTGCTATTTACCCTTCATAAGGACCCTCTTCATCGAATCCGATCCGACTAAAGTGGGAGAGACAGACAACCGCTAGCCACCTTATGCATCAAGTGCATGTCTGTCGGTGGAACCAGTCTAACATAAGCGTACGTGTAAGGTCGGTCTAGGCCGCTTCATCCCACAATACCGCCGAATCAAGATAAGACTAGTAACGGTAAGAAAATCGACCAAATCATCGCCCATAACTACTTTGTGCTCTACTCGTGCACAGAATCTACGCCTAGACCTAGCTCCGATGCCACTGTTGGGGATCATAGTGATAATTCAAAATTTTCCTACGTGTCACCAAGATCAATCTAGGATATGCTAGCAACGAGAGAGAGAGAGAGAGAGATAGAGGGAGTGCATCTTCATACCCTTGAAGATTGCTAAGTGGAAGCGTTACAAGAACACGGTTGATGGAGTCGTACTCGCGGCGATTCAAATGCGGAAGATCTGATCTAGCGCCGAACGGACGGCGCCTTCGCGTTCAACACACGTACAGCCCGGGGACGTCTCCTCCTTCTTGATCCAGCAAGGGGAGAGGATAAGTTGCGGGAGAACTCCAGCAACACGAAGGCATGGTGATGGAGGAGCTTGTGGTTCTCCGGCAGGGCTTCGCCAAGCACTGCGGAAGAGGAGGAGGAGTTGGAGAGGGGGAGGGCTGCGCCAGGGGAAGGGTCACGCCTGCCCTCCCACCCCCTCAATATATATAAGGGGAAGGGGGGAGGGGGAGGCGCCCTAGGGTTTCCCCTAGGGGGCGGCAGCCAGGGCAGATTGGATCTCCCTAGGAAAACTCTAGGGAGACTTGCCCCCCAAGCCAAGCCAGGTGGAGGCTTGCCTCCCAAGTCAGGTGGAGGCGCCCCACCTCACCAAGCAACGTGGGAAAGGGTGTGGGGGCACACATCCCCTTAGTGGGCTGGTTTGCCCCCTCCCCTTGGCCCATGAGGCCCTACAACACTTGCCGGGGCTCCCGAAACACCTTTCGGTCATGCTGGCCATAGCCTGGTACCCCCGGAACACTTCCGTACTCCAATACCTTCATCCAATATATCGATCTTCACCTCCCTAACATTTCGGAACTCCTCATGATGTTCGGGATCTCATCCGGGACTCCGAACTACCTTCGGTAACCACATTCTATTCCCGTTACAACTCTAGCGTCACCGAACCTTAAGTGTGTAGACCCTACGGGTTCGGGAACCATGCAGACATGACCGAGACACCTCTCTGACCAATAACCAATAGCGGATCTGGATACCCATATTGGCTCCCACATGTTCCACGATGCTCTCATCAGATGAACCACGATGTCGGGGATTCAAACAATCCCATATACAATTCCCTTTGTCTATCGTTATGTTACTTGCCCGAGATTCGATCGTCGGTATCCCCATACCTTGTTCAATCTCATTACCGGCAAGTCTCTTTACTCGTTCCGCAATGCATGATCCCATGACTAACTATTTAGTCAAACTGAGCTCATTATGATGATGTATACTGAGTGGGCCCAGAGATACCTCTCCGTCATACGGAGTGACAAATCCTAGTCTCGATTCGTTCCAACCCAACAGACACTTTCGGAGATACCTGTAGTGCACCTTTATAGTCACCCAGTCATGTTGTGACGTTTGATACACCCAAAGCATTCCTACGGTATCCGGGAGTTGCACAATCTCATGGTCTAAGGAAATGATACTTGACATTAGAAAAGCTCTAGCGAACGAACTACACGATCTTGTGCTATGCTTAGGATTGGGTCTTGTCCATCACATCATTCTCCTAATGATGTGATCTCGTTATCAACGACATCCAATGTCCATGGTCAGGAAACCATAAGCATCTATTGATCAACGAGCTAGTCAACTAGAGGCTTACTAGGGACATGTTGTGGTCTATGTATTCACACATGTATTACGGTTTCCGGTTAATACAATTATAGCATGAACAATAGACAATTATCATGAACAAGGAAATATAATAATAACCATTTTATTATTGCCTCTAGGGCATATTTCCAACAACAATGTCAATAGGTTAGTCCCAAAAAATGATATAAAGTTGCTATAAAATGATTGTAAAACATCTAATAATATTAATATAACAACATGGAAGAATCAAAAATTATAGATACATTGGAGACATATCAAGACTCAAATAAAAATAATTGCATAAAATTAAATAGATAGGCCCTTCGTAGAGGGAATCAGATATTTGTAGAGGTGCCAGAGCTCAAAGGTTAAATTGAGAGATAAAATTGTTTTGAGAGGCTTGCTTTTCCTGTCAACGAAAATGACCGAGAATTCATAATATCTTCCATGCTAGGTAAATCATAGGCCGTTCCCAAACATAAATAAAGTGTATTCCCTTTTCCATCATCCTTTCACAATCCATGGCTAGTTGTATCCACGGGTGCCTTCTGTACCAACACTTTCCAAGGAAATTATTATTTGACAACATAAAGTTAAAAAATCATTTCGAGACTGGGCATCCCTATTATCAGACACACTCTCGTGCCATGACAAGTGAAGAAGCACTCATCTTGAGAATAACATACCTAGCATGGAAAATATTAGCCACCCCCCTGCCGATTCATGAGCGATACAGACACACAAAAAGGAAATTCAATTGAAAATTGGAGTTGGCAAATACAAATTTACTTGCAACGACATGGAAATACCCCTTATAGGTATATATGGTTGACTCATTTGGCACAACTTAGTTTAGGATTTCTGATGCACAAGCAGTATTCCCGCTTAGTACAAGGAAAGGCTAGCAAATAGATTGAGAAGCAACCAACAAAGAAACGAAAACGATCATAAACAAGCATTAAGCACAACTAACACTGAATAATTCACCACAAGTAGGATGTAACTTCATTGCATAACTATTGACTTTCATGCTTGCATAGGGAATCACAAACCTTAACACCAATATTCTTACTAAAGCATAGTTACTCACCAAAATGACTCACATATTACTATCTCCATATCGTAAAACTAATGCAAGGAATCAAGTTTTAATATCCAATGATCTTCATGATAGTTTTTATTATCCCTCTTGAATATCTATCACTTTGGGACTAAGTTCATATATCACCATTGTTACTTTTCAAGATCTCAAACAAATTTAAGTGAAGAACATGAGCATAAATATGTATTCAAAAAATTCATCTCTCAAAATAATATAAGTGAAGCATGAGAGTATTTCTTCAAAATTAAATCACCGCCATGCTCAAAAAGATATAAATGAAGTACTAGAGCAATTCCATGGCTCACTTTTTTTAAGTTAAGCACATAGAGCAATTCTAACAAATTATAGCATCATTATGGCTCTCTCAAATAGGTGTGTCCAGCAAGGATGATTGTGAAAAACTAAAAAGTAAAACAAGCAAAGACTCATACAGTACAAGACGCTTCAAGCAAAATTCATGATATGTGACGAATAAAAATATAGTTTCAGGTAAAATTACAGACGGTCGTTAGAAGAAAGAGGGGATGCCTTCCGGGGCATCCCCAAGCTTAGTTGGTTGGCTCTCCTTGAATATTACCTTGGGGTGACATGGGCATCCCCAAGCCTTGGCTCTTTTCACTCCTTATTCCTTCATCCATCGTGATCTCACCCAAAACTTGAAACTCACTCACACAAAACTTAACAAAACCTTCGTCAGATTCGTTAGTATAATAAAGCAAATCACCACTATAAGTATTGTTGCAAACCCATTCATATTTTATTATTGCATTATACCTACTATATTCTAACTTTACCATGGCTTATACCCCCCGATACAATCCATAGATTCATCAAAATAAGCGCACAATGCAACGAAAACTCAAAAACAGAACAGTTTGTCATAATCTAGACTTCCACCATGCTTCTGTAACACCAACAATTTTGAAAAATTAGGACAATGTAGAAAATTTGTATATCAATCATGTGTAATAAATTCAGAGGAAAAACACGTTTTTGTGAATTTTCAAAATTCTAGAACTGGACGCAAAAGTTTCTGTTTTTCAATAGGATCAAATCAATTATCAACCAAATCATCCTAAAGGCTTTACTTGGCGCACACACTAATCGAAACATGAAAACACAATCATAATAGAAGTATAATTGCATATTTATTGAAGAACAGAAAGAAAATCAAAAATTTCAAAGATAACTATCGGGTTGCCTCGCAACAAGCACTATCGTTTTACGCCCTTAGCTAGGAATAATGTATAGATTCAAGTATTGCCATCTTCGGTTTCCAACTCCTCAATCACACATCTATGATTCCTTAAAGATCTAGCATGCATATTCTCTATGATCACACTCCTAGGAATAAAATTAAAGAATTCACTGTTGCAAGTAGGTTTCTTTATCACTTCAACAAAGTTGGGGTGAATACTAATCATTTTAAGATCTTTATTGTTGCTACTAGAAGCGGGACTTGTGTTCTCAGGAACATGTGTAGACTTGCAATTCTTATTAGTAGGAGTTTTTTCAATAGTTTTAATGGAAGAAAAAGCTGAGCTCAATTTACTAAATTTTGCTTCCAATTTATCAATCCGAGCAGAGCTCTCCTCCACCCTTTCGTTAACTACGGGTTTTTTATCTTTTAGTAATTTAAGAGTATCTCCTATCCTTGACCCAATTCGATTAGCATGATCATGGACCTTTTTTCCAAATTTTCAATATGTTCTACGATGAGCATTTTCTTTTCAATAGCATCTAGCCTTTGCATAACACGCTCAAGAGTTAAAATCTTTTCATTGATAATGGTGGGTGGTGATCGCACTAAATTTCCCATAGCATTAAAAGCATCCATAGAGGGACAGATCAAAAAATTTCCCCCAGTGATAGTGTTAAGAAAAATCTATACCAAGTAGTAATGAACACATAAAAATTGTGAAGAAGAATAGTAGTAGATTTCTTATGAATAGATCTATTATGAGCATTGCAAATCATATACCAAGCATCTTTTAAATTCTCTCTCCCCTATCCTTAAAATTGAAAACTTCATTCTCAGGAGTGCACGTAGCAAGGGAGGAGTGATACATCTCCATCGTATCCACTTTTCCAAAATCTTTTGCCCTTGTTTTGGACTCTAATTTGCATGATTCGAATGGAACTAACCCGGGCTGACGTTGTTTTCAGCAGAATTGCCATGGTGTTATTTTTGTGCGGAAATAAAAGTTCTCGGATTGACCAGAAAATTTATGGAGAATTTTTGTGGAATATATAAAAAACACCGGCGCAAGAATTAACTAGAGGGGGGGTCCACCAAGAGGCCAAAAGCCTGGGGGCACCCCTCGAGGCGTGCCTAGAGGGCTTGTGGGCCCCCTGGACCTCCTCCGACCCTAACTCAAACTCTATATAACCCTATTCGAGGAGAAAAAAAATCAAAGAGACGGATTCATCACGTTTTACGATATGAAGCCGCCGCCGCCTCCTGTTCTTCATCCGGAGGGCTGATCTGGAGTCCGTTCGGGGCTCTGGAGAGGGGGATTTGTCGCCATCATCATCACCGACCTTCCTCCATCACCAATTTCATGATGCTCACTGCCGTGTGTGAGTAATTCCATCGTAGGCTTGCTGGACGGTGATGGGTTGGATGAGATTTATCATGTAATTGAGTAAGTTTTGTTAGGGTTTGATCCCTAGTATCCATTATGTTCTCAGATTGATGTTGCTATGACTTTGCTATGCTTAATGCTTGTCACTAGGGCCCGAGTGCCATGATTTCAGATCTGAACCTATTATGTTTTCATGAACATATTTGTGTTCTTGATCCTATCTTGCAAGTTGTAGACACCTATTATGAATTATGATCCATATACCCCAAGGTGACAATAATTGGGATTCTTTCCGGTGATTACCGTAGTTTGAGGAGATCATGTATTCACTAAGTGCTAATGCTTTGTTCCGGTTCTCTATTAGAAGGAGGCCTTAATATCCCTTAGTTTCCATTAGGACCCCGCTTCCACGGGAGGGTAGGACAAAAGATGTCATGCAAGTTCTTTTCCATAAGCACGTATGACTATACGGAATACATGCCTACATTATATTGATGAATTGGAGCTAGTTCCGTGTCACACTAGGTTATGACTGCTACATGATGAATATCATCCAACACAATTATCATTGTCGATCCAATGCCTACGAGCTTTTCACATATTGATCTTTGCTAAGTTACTTCCATTGGTACTGCTGTTACAATCACTACAAAACTCCTACTGTTACTTTTGCCACCATTACCGTTACTTCCATACTACTTTGCTACTAAAACTTTGCTGCAGATATTAAGTCTTTCAGGTGTGGTTGAATTGACAACTCAGCTACAAATACTCGTGAATATTCTTTGGCTCATGTAAGTGCATCTAGTGCCACCCCTAGTTGGTTTTGGAGTATTGACGACAAACCTGGTTGAGGGACTAATGTGTTTGTGAGAATTGCAGGATAACACAGGTAGTAGTCCCTCACTGATTCGGTTTACCTACCGGAGATGACCCCTAAAAATGTATGAAGACATTGGAGACAAAGGTGGTATGTGAAGGTATTCACATTGAAGTCTATGACAAGAGAAGACATTGTGTGAAGACTATGGAGCACGAAGACTTAGTTGTTTCGTTGTTTCGTTTTCCTCTTTATTGAGTCATAGGAACCACCATACTGTTAAGTGGGGTCCAAGTGAACCAGTCAGAATGAATGAAGTGATGCTTAACCAAAATCCTATGTCTTCGAGCAAAGACAATGAGAGCAAATCTTATCCAGAGCTCGATAAGTCAGCTTTTCTTGTAGCTCAAGTAAAGTTGCCGTGTGTGTTTGAAATCTGACCGTTGGAACATGTGTCAGTTCCTTAGTGACCCAGGGTAATTTCGGACAAATCAGGTCGGGTTGCCTAGTGGTTATAAATAGCCAACCCCCTACACCATAAATTGGTTGGCTGCTCAGAGTTAGTGCACGGCTTTTGTCGTTTGAGAGCAACCAACCTTCAAGCCTTTGAGAGAGAAATCCTTGCGAGGACAAAGCCCTAAACACCCAGAGCCAAAGAGTGTTAGGCATCACTGAGGTCTTCCTGTCTATGTGATCTGAAAACTTATGACACTTGAGGACTATGAATCCTCCAGCCGGTTAGGCGTCGTGTGCTGAGCATCCAAGAGTCATTGTGGATCGCCAGTGAACTAAGTCTGTGAAGGTTTGGAAGTCTACCTTGAAGACTTACCAGAGTAATTGGGCGAGGACTGGGTGTCCTTAGCTCAAGGGGAATAAGGTGAAGATGCTATCTTCTGAGTTGAATCTCAGCCTCCCTAACCAGACGTACAGTTGTCACAGCAACTGAAACTGGTCCAATAAATCATTGTCTTCAACGAGCCACTAGTTCTATCCTTCCCATCTCTTTATTTGCAGATTGGTCCTTGTGAAGTCATTGCCTGTTTGCATTACCTATTTGTCTTCACTGTGTGACTGCTTGTTCTGATTGGCTTCATACTATCTTCCATCCTGATCCATACTGCCTAGCTGCTACTAGTCTTTGTGCTTTCACTTCATTGAATACTTGACTATGGCTTGGCTAGTGTAGTCTACCTTCCGCTGCATGTTAATAGGTTCATTTCTATCGTTTGTCTTCGAAACTTCCATGTTTTGAAGACTTTCATAAAAATCGCCTATTCACCCCCCTCTAGTTGATCACTAGCACTTTCAATTGGTATCAGAGCAAGGTACTCCCTTGTTCTGTGTGATTCGGTTTAACCACCTAGGGTTTTAGCTATGTCGACTGCAGGGATAATCAAAGTCTCCACTGCGTGCCCAGTCTTCGATGGAACTGAATATCCCTATTGGAAGAATAAGATGCGCATGCATCTGGAAGCCATTGATGTCGACCTCTAGTATGTCATCAAGAATGGCGTCCCCAAGGCTGGTGAAGGTGTCACCGCTGCTGATGTCAAGAAGTTCGTTCAACTGGATTCCACTGCCAAGAATATCATCTATGGTCATCTGACCAAAGGACAGTATGGCCATGTGAGTGCTCTAGAAACATCCAAGCTAGTCTGGGACTGGCTCTCCAAGGTCAATGAAGGCGTCTCAACCCAGAGAGATCAAAGAATCAGTGTCCTTCGCAACCTCTTCAATCGCTTCAAGAGAAACGACAATGAGAATGTTCAGCTCACGTTTGATCGACTCACTGACATCACAAATGAGCTTCAAGCTCTCGGCGCTACTAAGATCACCAAGCATGAAGTCGTCAAGACACTCCTGAGATCACTTGACAGCTCGTTTGACACCCTAGCCCTGATGATTCAAGAACGCCCTGACTTCAAGACACTCGATCTGTCTAACATACTTGAAAGGCTCAACACACATGAGTTTCAGCTTTTTGAGAAAAGAGACATCTACAGTCCCAACTATGGGCGAACTCGTGCTTTGAAGGCAAAAGCTATTTCCTCATCTGAAGAAGAATCTGACAGCAGTTCTGATGATCCTGAAGACATTGGAAAGAAGCTTGCTATGCTTGTGAAGAAGTTCCAGAAATTAACCAAGAAGAAAGGCTTCAGAAAGTCCTCACGATCTAGCTCAAGGAATGATGAAGCTTCTACTCATGACTACAAGAAGAGAACATGCCACAAGTGCAAGAAACCTGGTCACTACATCTCTGAGTGTCCGCAGTGGGACAATGAGAACAACAAGAAGAAGAAGAGCAAGGAATATGATTCTAACGACAAGAAAAAGAAGAAATACTCAAAGTATTCTTCCAACTCTTCCTCAAAGTCTTCATCACACAAGAAGAGCTCATCTGGCAAGGCCCGTGCGTTTGTCGGCAAGGAAATGGATTCAGAGGAGGAGTCTGCTTCTGAGGAGGCTGAGGTGGAGTCTGAGGAGGAGTACGATTCTAGCGTTGCAAGTCTGGCTATAGCCTATGTTGCCAAGTCCATCTTCAACATTGGAGACAATGACTTCGTCACCGACGCCGATGCTAATGACAAGGACAACTCCGCTCCTACCTACTGCTTCATGGCAGGCGGTGCCAAGGTAAACTCCCACACCACTCACTATCAAACATCAAGTGAAGATGACTCTGATTGTGGTTCCAAACCAAGCTACAAAACACTTGCTAAAATTGCAACTGAACAACAGAAAGCTATGAAACATATTCAAAAACTGTTAGACAAAAGCAATGACCTGTTAGACGCTGAAATGACTCGATCTCAGTCCTTAATTGAAGACATAAAAAATCTTCATGTTAAGTATGAGGAGCTTGAAAGTTGTCATGAAACGCTCTCAACAACTCATGAAAAGCTTTCCTATGATTATCTTCAAAGGAAGCAAGAACTTGATAAATTGAGAGCGGCTCATGAAGATCTTGAAAAGGAAAACGAGTCACTTCGCGCCAAATAGATCAGTCCCGCTCAGGAAGGATTTGAACCACCATGTCTTAAATGCATTGAGCGTGATAATGGTACTTCTGTTTCTGGATGTTCTACTGCTGCTACTGTTGCAATATCTTCAACTGTTGATGTGGTAACTAACCCCTCTGCTAAGGATACCACTGCTATTGCTGATGAAAATCCTAGGTTGAAGACATTGCTTGAAATAGGGATGTACAAAAGTCTCAAAGGGCATCAGACTCTATGTGATGTCCTCAAAAGGCAGATTCTGAACTGAAACCCTAGGAAAGAGGGTGTCGGGTTCGAAAGGAAAATGAATGCTGATGGCTCTTACTGGAAACCTGAGCAGTACCCCAAAACCACATGGGTTGATGCAAAGGAACCTTTAGTGGATCCATCCACCCTATCTGGCTTGACTTGCGCTAATCCCATTGTCATTGATGAATCCTTTGATGCAAACTATAAACTATTTAAGAATCAGAATGGTGAAGTGTTTTCCAGGTATATTGGTACTAATTGCAGGAATGGGCCACCTATGAAGAAAGTCTGGGTGCCGAAAAAGTGTCTCGAAAATATTCCTGTGTATGTCGTCATGACACCACAAGTGAATAAGACAAACCCCAGACCATAGGCTTCATATGGTGCAAAGGCTTCATACAGACAGAGGACTCACCTGAGTCACACTAACACAAATGTTTTGTAGGGAAACCATACTCAGGCCTATGAATATGAGCGCGTTTCATCAAACCGCCATGTTCATAAGACCCAGAACTACTCTGCTTATTCTTATGAGTACTATTGTCCACCTGCAAGACTATTTGTTAGGGCTCCCAAGCCAAAGTTCTCAAATGCTGCACTTAGACTCATTGCTTCGAAGCCACCCTTGAAGATGTGGGTGGCTAAGAAAGCTTAACTCTCTTTTGCAGCGAAAGGTCTCCAGCCGAAAATTAAATGCGTCTGAAGCTATTGCTGGGGACCTTAAACATCTTGTAGGGCGCAAGATCAAGTGCCCAAATGGTCTTATTATGTACCTTGTTCCTGAGTCGCTTGCTACTTGCCCTATCAGTCCTAACCTTGATCTAAGCTTTAATAATCCTCTTGCTCGTCAAATGTTTATGCTTCACAATGCTCTTCGTGAAGCCTATCCCCCTAACTGCACTATAGGTTATGACACCAGCTGCTTCAGAATGGATTATTGATAGTGGATGTACTAATCACATGACTGGCAAGTGAAGTCTTCTCATGGACTCAACCTTACGTCCATCTGACAATAGTCACATCACATTTGCTGATACTGGTAAAAGCAAGGTATTGGGTCTAGGTAGAGTTGCCATCTCAAGGGATCAGCACATGGATAAAGTGATGCTTGTTGAATCCCTTGGTTTCAACTTAATGTCTGTCTCAATGCTTTGTGATTTAAATATGATTGTGATGTTTGGAAAATATCGTTGACTTGTTCTAATGAAATCTGACAAGTCTCTAGTCTTTGAAGGGTATCGGAAAGATGATTTGTACATGGTAGATTTCTCAGCAGGACCACAGCTTGTCGTATGTCTTCTTGCAAAAGCTTCAGAATGCTGGCTCTGGCATCGGAGGCTAGGGCATGCCGGCATGAGGAACATGCATACTCTTGCAAAGAAGAAGCACGTCATAGGAATCGAGGGCGTCAAGTTCAAGAAGGATCACTTATGCGGTGCCTGTGAAGCAGGAAAGATGACAAGGTGAAAGTGCTAGTGATCGACTAGAGGGGGGGTGAATAGGCGATTTTTACGGAAGTCTTCAAAACTTGGAAGTTTCAAAGACAAACGATAGAAATAAACCTATTACCATGCAGCGGAAGGTAGACTACACTAGACAAGCCATAGACAAGTATTCAATGAAGTGAAGGCACAATGACTAATAGCAACTAGGCAGTATGGATTAGGTTGGAAGATAGTATGAAGCCAATCAGAACAAGCAGTCACTCAGTGAAGACAAAAGATACTACAAACATGCAATGACTTCACAAGAACCAACTGTAAATAAAGAGATGGGAAGGATAGAACTAGTGGCTCGTTGAAGACAATGATTTGTTGGACCAGTTCCAGTTGTTGTGACAACTGTACGTCTGGTTAGGGAGGCTGAGATTCAACTCAGAAGATCGTGTCTTCACCTTATTCCCCTTGAGCTAAGGACACCCAGTCCTCGCCCAATCACTCTGGTAAGTCTTTAAGGTAGACTTCCAAACCTTTGCAGCCTTTGTTCACCGGCGATCCACAATGACTCTTGGATGCTCAGAACACGACGCCTAACCGGATGGAGGATTCAAAGTCCTCAAGTGTAATAAGTCTTCAGATCACACAGACAGGAAGACTTCAGTGATGCCTAACACTCTTTGGCTCTGGGTGTTTAGGGCTTTGTCCTTGCAAAGAATTCTCTCTCAAAGGCTTCGAGGTTGGTTGCTCTCAAACGACAAAAGCTGTACACTAACTCTGAGAAGCCAACCGTTTATGGTTGTAGGGGGTGGACTATTTATAGCCACTAGGCAACCCGACTTGATTTGTCTGAAATGACCCTGGGTCACTAAGGAACTGACACGTGTTCCAACGGTCAGATTTCAAACACACACGGCAACTTTACTTGGGCTACAAGCAAAGCTGACTTATCCAGCTCTGGATAAGTTTTGCTCTCCTTGTCTTCGCTCGAAGACATAGGATTTTGGTTAAGCATCACTTCAGTCATTCTGACTCGTTCTCTTGGACCCCACTTAACAGTACGGTGGTTCCTATGTAACATCCCAAAGTTTCAATTTGGAATGTTATAAAATAGATCATCATTGCATATCATATTTTATTGCTTTTGGTTGATCCTAGAAATTCTACGCAACTCAAGGACCCTTGGAGAGAGTTGGGGATTTCGTTATTTTCATATTTGAGTTTTTCTCAAATTTTGCAAATAGGATCATTTGATTTTATTAATTTTATCTTCAATTATTTATTATCAAACATGAGAGAGGGAATAAAATGACTTTCCCAAAAATAAAGAAATATTGAGGATTTAATAAAAAAATCAAATAAGGTTTTATTTGCTATTTTATTTGAGTTTAGGAAAAATTGCACGTTTTCAAAAATTGCATTTAGAGCCAAAGAAATGTTCATCATGTTCTAAATATTTTATTTAGATGGAGAAAATTTTTTTTGGCATTTTTAGATTTTTATTTATTTTTCTAGAATTTTTTTAGGCACAACAAAACTGTTTAGAAAAAACCCCGCGCCTGACTGGGCCAAGGGCCCAGCCGAGCCAGGCCGGCCCAAGCCGCCGCCGCCTTCGCCGCTCGTCTCGAAACCCTCTTTCCGTTTAACCAACTCAAACAAGTTTTTGCCACAGTAAAAATTGCCCTAGATGCAGAATAGTAAACGAAGCTTGTTTCTTGTGCCGTTTGTTTTTCGTTGCTTCGTTCGTGTTGGTTCTTCTTGTCAACCGGAGTTCTTAAGTTGAACTTTCTGGTTAGATCTCTTGTTCGAGTTTTATCTGTGCATTAGTTGAGTACTTATTGTATGCTTGTTTGTTTGCGATAGAGTACCCGGAGTGCGCCGCTTGCTACTTCGAATCGCTAGGTTTCCCGGATCATCAGCAAGGCAAGTAACACTTTGATCATATCTCCTACTACCAAGTTTTACTGCATTAGATCAATCCTCACACATTTCATGATTAGGATCTAATTAAATTGTGGGTTTGGGAAGTAGTTGAGGTAGAACCTATTACCTGTTTATTATCAAATCTTTGGGAGTTACTTCTATGTTTGCTTGTTGCCATGCTATGCTAGTAGACGTGGATTGGGTGAGTGAATCCATGACAGATGTGAGATTTGTTAATTAATGGTTTATCTAAGGTGGCAACCTAAATACACATCTGGGTGGATTGAGGCACCTGGGTATTCCAGCGATTGCCTGTTTTCTTTTGGACCGCCACCCAGGCTCAAAGGAATCATGAGATTATTCATGCTAGAAACTTTCGTGTGCAGCCACAAGCTACTATGGGCTCTAGCATAGTTGACTAAGTCATGCGAACTCTTACAGTGGTAGACTAGCAGATGCAGGGGATGTAGGTTGGTACGGTCTACCCGTTCATAAGGTGCTAGCGCTTCTGAAAGACTATGTCTCGGTCATCCGTTTCTCAAACACCTTGTAGTGCGAGAAATCCAACGGAGGAGATCGGGTCTTGTGGGGAAAAGTGCGCAAACCTCTGCAGAGTGTAAAAACTAATCATGGTTTAGCTGTGTCCCCGGTTAAGGACATCTTGAGTATCTAGTACCTGGATTATCATGTGAATCTCATCATGTTACTCTAATTAATTTTGTTGGGTTTTAATGATGATGCTTAGTTGGGATTGAGAATGCTGTCAACCATTCTCAATGTTTAACACCTACCATGATAGTTAAATAAAATTTATTCCTTTGTAGTAGGGAAAAATTGGCTTTACGCAAAAAATGTAACCATAGAGCTTTCCACCAGCCATATATGCATATAGAATAGCCATATTCTTTTATTACTCTCTATGTGTTACATTGCCAGCATATTCCATGTGCTGACCCATTTCGGGCTGCAACGTTAATGTTGCAGACTTTTCAGACGACGATTAAGGTGCCTTAGGTCGTGGTTCTATACTCAGTGATGTCGTTGGAGTTGATGGACTCACTTATCTTCCAAGCCTTCCGCTGTTATCGTTATTAGATGGCCTTAAGCCATATCTATTATAATAAGTTCTCTTCTGAGACACTCATGTAATAAGTGTGTGATTGCTACTCTGTTATAAATCCTTCAAGTACTGTGTGGTGTCAGCATTACTGATCCAGGGATGACACCTGAGCACAGAGATTGGACCGTTTGAGGTCTGGTCGCTACATCCTATGACTCAACAAAGAAGAAAAAGAACGACGAAACAACTAAGTCTTCGCGCTCCATAGTCTTCATGCGATGTCTTCTCTTGTCATAGTCTTCAATGTGAATGTCTTCACATACCACCTTTGATTTCAATGTCTTCATACATTTTTAGGGGTCATCTCTGGTAGGAAAACCGAATCAATGAGGGACTTCTACGTGTGTTATCCTGCAATTCTCACAAACACATTAGTCCCTCAACCAGGTTTGTCGTCAGTACTCCAAAACCAACTAGGGGTGGCACTAGATGCACTTACAATCTCCCCCTTTTTGGTGATTGATGAAAAACTGGTTGAAGTTTTCAATGGGGAATAAAATATGTGAAATTGTAATGGATAGTGCATTGTCTTCATAAGTGGCAAAGGCTCCCCCTGAAGATGTGCATACAAGTAATTTGCTTTTGGAATGCAAATGCACATGGCAGGTTGTACTTGTGGAGATCCTCTTCAACTTATGATGACAATTCATCATGCATGATTTGATATAACAAAGATAATGACATGCATAATGAAAAATGGACGTCTGCAAAATGACCTAAGTGCGGAAGTTATCATCGCACATGCGGAATTTATCATCACATCACAGAATAGCAAATAAGTAGCAGACGGCCATCGAGTTTAAGTGTTACAACTCAAAGAACCAAATGCATCAAAAGGCAAGAGTTGTAAGAACTTGGCAAAAGTAGCAAAAGGTAAAGCAACCACCCATATGGACCCGCTTGAAGACTATCAACTCATATGCTTCTCCCCCTTTTGTTAGTAAGGACCAAAAAGGCTTGAAGACATAGAGTGCCTACTCGTTCCCATGAGGTGCAGGCGAGGCAGTAGGGTCGTCGTTGAGGTCCGGTGGTGCAGAAGAACTTGGTGCAGTGTCGACACGCGCTGAAGTTGGAGGAGGTGAAGTTGCATCATCTTGGTCATCGATGAATCTGGCATTCACTGTCGCAGTTGAGGACGAGTAGTCAGAGTCTTCAAGTGAGGGAGTCCGACGCAAGTGAGCATTCCTTGGAGGAGTTGAGTCAAACTTCAATCTTTGGGTGAAGCCATCGTCCTGCAGATCAGCTTCAGTACTAAGCAATGTCAAACTCTTCCACGACCTCCGACAGGTTTCATGAGTAACAAAGGCATTGTTGGTGGCAAGATTGCGAATGCGGTTGACATCCACCAAGAGGCTTTGCATCTGACGCTTGAGCCAGTTGTGATGCTTGTCCTGTTTCTGGTGTAGCGCAAGGAGATGCTCTCGGTCATTGAGAACACGAGATCGCCTTCGAGGCCTTTGCGCAATGGTGCTTCCAGTGGCGTCAGTTTGAGTACGAGGGGCACGTGTGTTGCCAGCCAAGGGATAAACACGCGAGACTGCCTGAACTCCTTCAATGGGCTGGGTGAAGCTTTGGTGATCAGCATTGTGAAGATAAATGGGATCCTTAGCAGGCTCCAGGTAAATAGCTTCAACAGACAGATCAACCTCTGGCAAGAAGACAAGATGATTGCATGCAGACGGTTCATAGTTGATGGCAGAGTGACGCTTGATAAGGCGCATTACCCATGGAGCATAAAACTCTAGACCAAAAATGTCGGAGCCTGATGCAGCCAACTGCCTGATGAAGAAGTCTTGAGCATTGAAGCTGATGCCATTGAAGATATAGAAAACCAAAGTCTTCATTTCTCCTTCAAGCTTCGCTGCAGATGAATGTCCTTTGACGGGCCATAGAGTTTTTCTGATGATATGATAAATGGTGTGAGGCAGATACTCTAGGTCTTCAACAAAGAATTCAGATGGGTAGTCAGTGTCGTGAGGCAAAGGCTTCATCATGCTCAACATTTGGCTCATGTTGGGTTCTGGCTTCTGAAAAATGCTCTCCAAAGCATTCTGGTGTTCTTGAAAACCTGGTTCATAGTATTCACCAGGAGTGGGTAGGCCTGTGAGCTCAATGATATCAAGAGCTTTGGCTTCATGATGGACATTGCCTGTCATCTACTCAAGGACCCAAGTCTTTGGATCCCTGTTGTAGCCTCGAATGTGAAGAGTTGCATAGAATTGTAGCAAAAGCTCTTCATTCCAGTGTTCCTTATTTGTGACAAACTGCAGGAGCCCAGCGTCTCTGAAGCAATCCAACACTTCTTCAAGGCAGGGCAGGCGAGCTATAGCCTCAGTGATGCCGTTGGAGTTGATGGACTCACTTATCTTCCAAGCCTTCCGTTGTTATCGTTATTAGATGGCCTTAACCATATATATTGTAATAAGTTCTCTTCTGAGACACTCGATGTAATAAGTGTGTGATTGCTACTCTGTTATAAATCCTTCAAGTACTGTGTGGTGTCAGCATTACTGATCTAGGGATGACACCTGAGCATAGAGATTGGACCATTTAAGGTCTGGTCGCTACAAGATGGTATCAGAGCACACACTGACTGTAGGACATGACCACTAAGCTTAAGCCCTGGATCACTACTCACTCTTCTCCTTCTGACCTCTCATCTTTTCTACTCTTTTAGGATGGCGGATGCAAGGAACAAGTTCATGCAACCGGATGAAGATACACCCTTTGGACGTCACTTGAAGGAAGTCACTAGATACCTGAACATAGGAGTACCAAGCTTCACCGGAACATACAACGCCACTCTACCTGAAGAAGAGCGCTGGATGATTCAAGTTCAAGTTCCAGGAAGGATGTTCATGCCAGTCACTGAGCCCATAGAGTTTTCTTTTGATGCACCAACTTGGAGTCTAGAAAAGAGCATGTCAGCTCACATTGGCATGGGACGCATTGGATAAGTTTACCGCAATGATCCCAAGGATACTATCTACCAGATTTGTGGGCGCCGAGATGAGCACTGGGAGATGATCAGTACCAGGAAGGATAGATCAGTTGCAGCTTTTATCCAGGAGTTAAACCAACACATTCGACATCAGGAGAACCAGATGTGCGCCGACATGATAGATCTGAAGAAGGCGAGGACAAGAATCAAGGAACTATAGGAAGAACTCAAGGCTACACGTGAAGATTATGAAGAGGAAATCGAAGTATTAGTGGAGAAGAATGACAATCTGATCAAGAAGATTGGAATATTTATGGGAGGCCCTACACCAGTAGAAGGAGACGAAGAACCCAATGAGATTCGCCCGGAAGACTACATCATCATCGACGACACCGACTCGGATCCAGATGATAGCGATGATGACTATGTGGATGAAGCAGGAGCAGATATCATGGAGTCTGCAACCGAAGAATATTTCTAGTAGACCACCCCAACAGTAGTAGTAGTCCACCATGTAAATATAGTAGTTCGAGCACTTTTGCGATAGTTAGATCGATTGTATGCCCTTGTTTGTTTGATTGAATGAAGTGAATTGTTTGCTTTTGCCTCATGTGCATATGGGTAGTGTTTTCTCTTTAGACCCCCTCTATTCTTAAATCTCATCTTTTCTAAACCCTCAGATGCCTCCGAGACGTGACCCCGGATTTACCTTCCCACCAGAGCTCACCCAGTTGATCTAGCAGCAAAACACATTGATGCAGTTGCTAGTCCAGAATCAGAATCAGGGGAACAATAACAACAACCCACCACCATCACCACTTGTTGATCACTTAGCCCATTTTCTTAGGCTGAATCTGCTGGTGTTTCCAGTAGCACCAAGCCGATAGTAGCAGATGATTGGCTCTGCAAGACAGCAAGAGAGTTGACCACGGCAGGATGCACCGATGCGGAAAAGGTGAAGTTTGCCACACATCAGCTGGAAGGACCTGCAACATCATGGTGGGAGAATTTCACAGCCACTTTCCCTGTCGACACTGTCATGTGGGACCAGTTTCAGTAGGCTTTTCGTACTGCCCATGTTTCAACAGGAGCTATGGCCATGAAGAAGCGAGAGTTTCGCAACTTGCGCCAAGGAGGACAGACAGTTGGCCAGTATGTGGAGGACTTTAGTAAGCAAGCACGTTATGCCCCAGATGACATTGCTACGGATGCAGCTAAGCAGGAGAAGTTTCTGGAAGAACTGAATGATGAGTTGAGCATGCAGTTGATGGTAGCAACCTTCAACAACTACCAGGAGTTGGTAGATTGTGCTCTCATGATTGAAGGGAAGCAACAACAGATTGAGAATCGCAAGAGGAAGTATGGACAAGGGAAGTACAATTCTGGAGCTCAGCAGAAGCCACGTTTTACCCCTAGACTGGGAGGACATTTTCAGCATACCCATGGAGGAGGTAGCTCGCACAATCACAATGGACTCAAGAATGGTAATGGGAATGGAGGAAGCAACGGCCAGAACCGCACCAACCCATCAACCCCAGCCAAGAAAGACCTGAGTCAAGTCACTTGTTTTAAGTGCCAGAAAACCAGACATTATGCCAACGAATGTCCTGAATCCAAGAATGGAAATGGCAATGGAAGCTCTGGGAAGAAGCCGAACCCTTTCAACAGGGGACAGGTGAACCACGTTAATGTGGAGGAGGTTGAAGAGCAGCCGGATGCATTAATCGGTAAGTTTTTGGTTAAGTCATTTACTGCACTCGTTCTTTTTGATACTGGTGCATCGCATTCATACATATCAAGGGGATTTGTGGATAAGTATAAACTGCCAACCCAAGCCCTTAGGTCACCCATGTTAGTAACCTCACCTGGAGCAGAATATACGGCTAGCCTATGGTGTGATCGGTTACCATTAAGGATTGGTAACTACGTATTTCCCTCAGACCTAATAGTGTTGGAATATCAAGGATTGGATGTGATATTAGGCATGGATTGGTTGTCAAAGTATGAAGGGGATATTGAATGTGCCAGTAAGTCAATTTTGCTTACCACCCCAGAAGGAAGAAGGATCAAGTATATATCATGGCATGTGCCAAAGAGGACCCAAGTAAATTGTTTAACAGGAGTTGTGCAAGAGGAAGTACTAGTGGTGAAGGATTTCCTAGATGTATTTCCAAAGGAATTGCCAGGCATGCCACCGGATAGAGATATTGAGTTTTTGATTGAGCTTTTGCCAGGCATAGGGCCAATATCAAAGAGACCATATAGGATGCTCGCAAAGGATTTGATTGAGATTAAGAAGCAGATTAAGGAGTTACTGGATAAATGATATATTTGCCCAAGTTCTTCACCTTGGGGATCGCCAGTACATCTAGTGGAAAAGAAGGATGGATCGTTAAGGATGGTTGTTGATTATCGAGGATTGAATGAAGTAACCATCAAGAACAAGTACCCACTACCGATGATCAATGATCTGTTTGATCGATTGCATGGAGCTAAGGTATTTTCTAAGATCGATCTACGATCAGGATACCACCAGTTGAAGATTCGAGAACAGGATATACCTAATACGGCTTTTACCACCAGGTATGGGCTGTACGAGTATATCGTTATGTCATTTGGTTTGACTAATGCACCTGCATATTTCATGAACATGATGAACAAGGTGTTTATGGAGTTTCTGGATAAGTTCGTTGTAGTGTTCATTGATGATATCATGGTTTACTCAAAGAAAAAAGAGGAGCATAAGGAGCATTTGCGTTTGCTACTTGGAAAGCTCAGAGAACATTAATTATATGTCAATTTTAGCAAATGTGAGTTTTGGTTGAAGGAAGTTGGATTTCTCGGACACATTATATCCGGAGAAGGTATAGCAGTAGATCCCACTAAAGTTGATACCGTGACCAATTGGGAAGCGCCAACAACAGTTGGAGAGATCCGGAGTTTTCTTGGACTCGCAGGATACTACCGGAGATTCATTGAGAATTTCTCAAGGATTGCGAAGCCTATGACAGAGTTGTTGAAAAAGGATACCAAGTTCATATGGACCGAGGAGTGTGAGGCTAGCTTCCATGAGTTGAAGAAACGTTTGGTTACATCACCCGTGTTGATTTTGCTAGATCAGACCAAGGATTATGAGGTGTATTGCGACGCTTCACGTCGAGGACTTGGAGCAGTGCTTATGCAAGAAGGAAGAGTTGTTTCATATGCCTCACGACAGCTTAAGCCTCATGAGTTGAATTATGCTACGCATGATTTGGAGTTGGCAGCCGTAGTGCATGCATTGAAAACCTGGAGACACTTTCTCATTGGAAACCATTGAGAGGTGTACACGGATCACAAGAGTTTGAAGTATATTTTCACACAGAAGGAGTTGAACCTCAGACAAAGGAGATGGTTGGAACTCATCAAGGATTTCGATATGAGACTGCATTATCACCCCGGAAAGGCTAACGTAGTAGCTGATGCGTTGAGCCATAAAAGCCATGTCAACACCTTAATGACGGGAGATTTACCAAGGGAGTTAACTGAAAATCTTCGTGAGCTATGTTTGGAGATAGTTCCGAGAGGCTATGTAGCAGCATTGGAGATTCAGTCTACCTTGATGGATAAGATGAGAGAAGCTCAAAGGACTGACAAGGAGATTGCCTCTATTAAGGAGAAAATGAGCAAAGGAAAAGATAAGAGATTTCGTGAGGATGAGCACGATACCCTATGGTTTGAAGACCGCGTCTATGTGCCTAATGATTCGGAGATCAGGAAGTTAATTCTGCAAGAGGCACATGATTCACCATATTCGATTCACCTAGGAAATACCAAGATGTATTTGGATTTGAAGGATACTTTCTGGTGGACCGGAATGAAGAAGGATATTGTGGAGTATGTAGCAGTTTGTGATGTATGTCAGAGAGTGAAGGCAGAGCATCAGAAGCCAGCAGGATTGCTACAGCCATTGCCAATACCCGAATGGAAGTGGGATAAGTTAGGCATGGATTTTATTACGGGTTTACCCAGAACTCGCTCAGGCTATGACTCAATATGGGTTGTAGTCGATCGTTTGACAAAGGTAGCTCATTTCATTCCAGTGAAGACTACCTATACCAGTGCAAAGTTGGCAAAGATATACATGACCAGAATCGTATGTCTGCATGGAGTTCCAAAGAGCATTGTATCAGATAGAAGAACCCAATTTACCTCAAAGTTCTAGAATCAGTTGCATGAAACTTTGGGTACCAGACTAGAGTTCAATACAACTTTCCATCTGCAGACAGATGGACAGACCGAGAGAGTCAATCAGATTTTAGAGGATATGCTGAGAGCTTGTGCGCTAGATTATGGATCTAGTTGGGACGACAATTTGCCATATGCAGAGTTCTCTTACAACAACAGTTATCAATCCAGTTTGAAGATGGCCCCTTTCGAAGCCTTGTACGGAAGGAGGTGCAGGACCCCACGGTCTTGGGATGAAGTTGGAGACCGTCAGTTGTTTGGACCGGATCTGATTAAGGAGTCTGAACAGAAGGTGAAATTGATTCGCGATAGGCTCAAGGTAGCCCAGTCCAGGCAGAAGAGCTATGCAGATTCAAAACGCAAGCAGACAGTTTACGAAGTCGGAGATCGAGTTTATCTTCGAGTATCTCCACTTCGAGGAGTCAAGTGCTTTAGAGTTAAGGGAAAGTTAGCGCCACGTTTTGTAGGACCATACAAAGTTTTGGAGCGTATGGGAGAAGTAGCCTACAAGTTGGAATTGCTCGAAGGATTGTCAGGAGTTCATGACGTGTTCCACGTTTCCTAGTTGAAGAAGTGCCACGCAGAGATGGCTGACATACCGCTAAGAGATACAGTGCCGCTGGAAGCAATTCAGCTGGACAGTGATTTGACCTATGAGGAGAAACCAGTCAAGATTCTAGAGTATGCCAGTCGAGTCACCCGCAGCAAGGTTATCAAGTTTTGCAAAGTTCAGTAGCCACCACTCGGAAGATGATGCCACCTGGGAGCGAGAGGAAGAATTGCTGAAGGACCACCCTCACCTATTTTCTAGCCAACCCGAATCTCGAGGGCGAGATTCATCTTAAGGGGGGTAGGTTTGTAACATCCCAAATTTTCAATCTAGAATGTTGTAAAATAGATCATCATTGCATATCATATTTTATTGCTTTTGGTTGATCCTAGAAATTCTACGCAACTCAAGGACCCTTGGAGAGAGTTGGGGATTTCGTTATTTTCATATTTGAGTTTTTCTCAAATTTTGAAAATAGGATCATTTGATTTTATTTATTTTATCTTCAATTATTTCTATTATCAAACATGAGAGAGGGAATAAAATGACTTTCCCAAAAATAAAGAAATATTGAGGATTTAATAAAAAATCAAATAAGGTTTTATTTTGGTTTTATTTCCTATTTTATTTGAGTTTAGGAAAAATTGCATGTTTTCAAAAATTGCATTTAGAGCCAAAAAATGTTCAACCTGTTCTAAATATTTTATTTAGACGGAGAAAATTTGTTTTGGCATTTTTAGATTTTTACTTATTTTTCTAGAATTGTTTTTATGCGCAGCAAAATTGTTAAAAAAACCCGTGCCCGACTGGGCCAAGGGCCCAGCCGAGCCAGGCCGGCCCAAGCCGCCGCCGCTTTCGCCGCTCGTGCAACCGCCGGACTCGGAGTCCGATCCCGAGCCGCCGCCGCCCGTCGCCCCTTCCCCAAGCCATGGCCGCCCCCCCTTTATAACCCCACTGGAGCCCCCC